>NC_142758.1:50801952-50953137 GCF_054948205.1 Urtica dioica subsp. dioica
CGGCCACCATTTGAAAGAATTATGGTACTTTCAAATTTTGCAAGTTTTTCGTGTACTACCCCCTTTGGCTTTGAAGGGGGTTTGTGAAATTTTTGTAGGGATCGAAAACTAATTATACGCTTACATATTATCGAAACTATGGTAACCATCATCTTAACAAGCCAAGAATCTTAAAAATCGGGAACTATTTGAAAGAATTATGGTACTTTCAAATTTTGCAAATTGTGAAATTTTTTTAGCGATCGAAAACTACTTATACGCCAACATATTCTCGAAAATATGGTAACCATCATCTTAACAAGCAAAGAATCTTAAAAATCGGGCACCATTTGAAAGAGTTATGGTACTTTCAAATTTTTCAAGTTTTTCGTGTACTACCCCCTTTGGCTTTGAAGGGGGTTTGTGAAATTTTTGTAGGGATCGAAAACTAATTATACGCTTACATATTATCGAAACTATGGTAACCATCATCCTAAAAAGCCAAGAATCTTAAAAATCGGGCACCATTTGAAAGAGTTATGGTACTTTCAAATTTTGCAAATTTTTCGTGTACGTCCTTTGGATTTGAAGGGGGTTTTTGAAATTTTTTTGGCGATAGAAAACTACTTATACGCCAACATATTCTCGAAAATATGGTAACCATCATCTTAACAAGCAAAGAATGTTAAAAATCGGGCACCATTTGAAAGAGTTATGGTACTTTCAAATTTTGCAAGTTTTTCGTGTACTACCTCCTTTGGCTTTGAAGGGGGTTTGTGAAATTTTTTTAGTGATCGAAAACTAAGTATACGCCTACATATTCTCGAAAATATGGTAACCATCATCCTAACAAGCAAAGAATCTTAAAAATCGGGCACCATTTGAAAGAGTTATGGTAGTTTCAAATTTTGCAAGTTTTTCGTGTCCTTTGGATTTGAAGGGGGTTTGTGAAATTTTTTTAGCGATCGAAAACTACTTATACGCCAACATATTCTCAAAAATATTATAACCATCATCTTAACAAGCAAAGAATCTTAAAAATCGGCCACCATTAGAAAGAGTTATGGTACTTTCAAATTTTGCAAGTTTTTCGTGTACTACCCCCTTTGGCTTTGAAGGGGGTTTGTGAAATTTTTGTAGGGATCGAAAACTAATTATACGCTTACATATTATCGAAACTATGGTAACCATCATCCTAACAAGCCAAGAATCTTAAAAATCGGGCACCATTTGAAAGAGTTATGGTATTTTCAAATTTTGCAAATTTTTCGTGTACTACCCCCTTTGGCTTTGAAGGGGGTTTGTGAAATTTTTTTAGCGATCGAAAACTACTTATACGCCAACATATTCTCGAAAATATGGTAACCATCATCTTAACAAGCAAAGAATCTTAAAAATCGGCCACCATTTGAAAGGGTTATGGTACTTTCAAATTTTGCAAGTTTTTCGTGTACTACCCCCTTTGGCTTTGAAGGGGGTTTGTGAAATTTTTGTAGGGATCGAAAACTAATTATACGCTTACATATTATCGAAACTATGGTAACCATCATCCTAACAAGCCAAGAATCTTAAAAATCGGGAACTATTTGAAAGAATTATGGTACTTTCAAATTTTGCAAATTTTTCGTGTACTAACCCCTTTGGATTTGAAGGGGGTTTGTGAAATTTTTTTAGCGATCGAAAACTACTTATACGCCAACATATTCTCGAAAATATGGTAACCATCATCTTAACAAGCAAAGAATCTTAAAAATCGGCCACCATTTGAAAGAGTTATGGTACTTTCAAATTTTGCAAGTTTTTCGTGTACTACCCCCTTTGGATTTGAAGGGGGTTTGTGAAATTTTTTTAGCGATCGAAAACTACTTATACGCCAACATATTCTCGAAAATATGGTAACCATCATCTTAACAAGCAAAGAATCTTAAAAATCGGGCACCATTTGAAAGAGTTATGGTACTTTCAAATTTTGCAAGTTTTTCATGTACTACCCCCTTTGGCTTTGAAGGGGGTTTGTGAAATTTTTGTACGGATCGAAAACTAATTATACGCTTACATATTCTCGAAACTATGGTAACCATCATCCTAACAAGCCAAGAATCTTAAGAATAGGGCACCATTTGAAAGAGTTATGGTACTTTCAAATTTTGCAAGTTTTTCGTGTACTACCCCCTTTGGCTTTGAAGGGGGTTCGTGAAATTTTTGTAGGGATCGAAAACTAATTATACGCTTACATATCCTCGAAACTATGGTAACCATCATCCTAAAAAGCCCAGAATCTTAAAAATCGGGCACCATTTGAAATAGTTATGGTAGTTTCAAATTTTGCAAATTTTTCGTGTACTAACCCCTTTGGATTTGAAGGGGGTTAGTGAAATTTTTTTAGCGATCGAAAACTACTTATACGCCAACATTTTCTCGAAAATATGGTAACCATAATCTTTACAAGCAAAGAATCTTAAAAATCGGCCACCATTTGAAAGAGTTATGGTACTTTCAAATTTTGCAAGTTTTTCGTGTACTACCCCATTTGGCTTTGAAGGGGGTATGTGAAATTTTTGTAGGGATCGAAAACTAATTATACGCTTACATATTATCGAAACTATGGTAACCATCATCCTAAGAAGCCAAGAATCTTAAAAATCGGCCACCATTTGAAAGAGTTATGGTACTTTCAAATTTTGCAAGTTTTTCGTGTACTACCCTCTTTGGCTTTGAAGGGGGTTTGTGAAATTTTTGTAGGGATCGAAAACTAATTATACGCTTACATATTATCGAAACTATGGTAACCATCATCCTAAAAAGCCCAGAATCTTAAAAATCGGGCACCATTTGAAATAGTTATGGTACTTTCAAATTTTGCAAATTTTTCGTGTACAAACCCCTTTGGATTTGAAGGGGGTTTGTGAAATTTTTTTAGCGATCGAAAACTACTTATACGCCAACATTTTCTCGAAAATATGGTAACCATCATCTTAACAAGCAAAGAATCTTAAAAATCGGCACCATTTGAAAGAGTTATGGTACTTTCAAATTTTGCAAGTTTTTCGTGTACTACCCCCTTTGGCTTTGAAGGGGGTTTGTGAAATTTTTGTAGGGATCGAAAACTAATTATACGCTTACATATTTCGAAACTATGGTAACCATCATCCTAACAAGCCAAGAATCTTAAAAATCGGGCACCATTTGAAAGAGTTATGGTACTTTCAAATTTTGCAAATTTTTCGTGTACTAACCCCTTTGGATTTGAAGGGGGTTTGTGAAATGTTTTTTAGCGATCGAAAACTACTTATACGCCAACATATTCTCGAAAATATGGTAACCATCATCTTAACAAGCAAAGAATCTTAAAAATCGGGCACCATTTGAAAGAGTTATGGTACTTTCAAATTTTGCAAGTTTTTCGTGTACTACCCCCTTTGGCTTTGAAGGGGGTTTGTGAAATTTTTGTAGGGATCGAAAACTAATTATACGCTTACATATTATCGAAACTATGGTAACCATCATCCTAACAAGCCAAGAATCTTAAAAATCGGGCACCATTTGAAAGAGTTATGGTATTTTCAAATTTTGCAAATTTTTCGTGTACTACCCCCTTTGGCTTTGAAGGGGGTTTGTGAAATTTTTTTAGCGATCGAAAACTACTTATACGCCAACATTTTCTCGAAAATATGGTAACCATCATCTTAACAAGCAAAGAATCTTAAAAATCGGGCACCATTTGAAAGAGTTATGGTACTTTCAAATTTTGCAAGTTTTTCGTGTACTACCCCCTTTGGCTTTGAAGGGGGTTTGTGAAATTTTTGTAGGGATCGAAAACTAATTATACGCTTACATATTTCGAAACTATGGTAACCATCATCCTAACAAGCCAAGAATCTTAAAAATCGGGCACCATTTGAAAGAGTTATGGTACTTTCAAATTTTGCAAATTTTTCGTGTACTAACCCCTTTGGATTTGAAGGGGGTTTGTGAAATGTTTTTTAGCGATCGAAAACTACTTATACACCAACATATTCTCGAAAATATGGTAACCATCATCTTAACAAGCAAAGAATCTTAAAAATCGGGCACCATTTGAAAGAGTTATGGTACTTTCAAATTTTGCAAGTTTTTCGTGTACTACCCCATTTGGCTTTGAAGGGGGTTTGTGAAATTTTTGTAGGGATCGAAAACTAATTATACGCTTACATATTATCGAAACTATGGTAACCATCATCCTAACAAGCCAAGAATCTTAAAAATCGGACACCATTTGAAAGAGTTATGGTACTTTCAAATTTTGCAAATTTTTCGTGTACTAACCCCTTTGGATTTGAAGGGGGTTTGTGAAATTTTTTTAGCGATCGAAAACTACTTATACGCCAACATATTCTCGAAAATATGGTAACCATCATCTTAACAAGCAAAGAATCTTAAAAATCGGGCACCATTTGAAAGAGTTATGGTACTTTCAAATTTTGCAAGTTTTTCGTGTACTACCCCCTTTGGCTTTGAAGGGGGTTTGTGAAATTTTTGTAGGGATCGAAAACTAATTATACGCTTACATATTCTCGAAACTATGGTAACCATCATCCTAACAATCCAAGAATCTTAAAAATCGGGAACCATTTAAAAGAGTTATGGTACTTTCAAATTTTGCAAATTTTTCGTATACTAACCCCTTTGGATTTGAAGGGGGTTTGTGAAATTTTTTTAGCGAACGAAAACTACTTATACGCCAAATATTCTAAAAAATATGGTAACCATCATCTTAAACAGCAAAGAATCTTAAAAATCGGGCACCATTTGAAAGAGTTATGGTACTTTCAAATTTTGCAAGTTTTTCGTGTACTACCCATTTGGCTTTGAAGGGGGTTTGTGAAATTTTTGTAGGGATCGAAAACTAATTATACGCTTACATATTCTCGAAACTATGGTAACCATCATCCTAACAAGCCAAGAATCTAAAAAATCGGGCACCATTTGAAAGAAATATGATAATTTCAAATTTTGCAAATTTTTCGTGTAATAACCCCTTTTGGCTTTGAAGGGGGTTTGTGAAATTTTTGTAGTGATCGAAAACTAAGTATACGCCTACATATTTTCAAAAATATGGTAACCATCATCCTAACAAGCAAAGAATCTTAAAAATCGGGCACCATTTGAATGAGTTATGTTAGTTTCAAATTTTGCAAGTTTTTCGTGTACTACCCCCTTTGGCTTTGAAGGGGGTTTGTGAAATTTTTATAGGGATCGAAAACTAATTATACGCTTACATATTATCGAAACTATGGTAACCATCATCCTAACAGGCTAAGAATCTTAAAAATAGGGCACCATTAGAAAGAGTTATGGTATTTTCAAATTTTGCAAATTTTTCGTGTACTAACCCCTTTGGATTTGAAGGGGGTTTGTGAAATTTTTTTAGCGATCGAAAACTACTTATACGCCAACATATTCTCGAAAATATGGTAACCATCATCTTAACAAGCAAAGAATCTTAAAAATCGGGCACCATTTGAAAGAGTTATGGTACTTTCAAATTTTGCAAGTTTTTCGTGTACTACCCCCTTTGGCTTTGAAGGGGGTTTGTGAAATTTTTTTAGTGATCGAAAACTAAGTATACGCTACATATGTTCAAAAATATGGTAACCATCATCCTAACAAGCAAAGAATCTTAAAAATCGGGCACCATTTGAATGAGTTATGTTAGTTTCAAATTTTGCAAGTTTTTCGTGTACTACCCCCTTTGGCTTTGAAGGGGGTTTGTGAAATTTTTATAGGGATCGAAAACTAATTATACGCTTACATATTATCGAAACTATGGTAACCATCATCCTAACAAGCCAAGAATCTTAAAAATCGGGCACCATTTGAAAGAGTTATGGTACTTTCAAATTTTGCAAATTTTTCGTGTACTAACCCCTTTGGATTTGAAGGGGGTTTGTGAAATTTTTTTAGCGATCGAAAACTACTTATACGCCAACATATTCTCGAAAATATGGTAACCATCATCTTAACAATCAAAGAATCTTAAAAATCGGGCACCATTTGAAAGAGTTATGGTACTTTCAAATTTTGCAAGTTTTTCGTGTACTACCCCCTTTGGCTTTGAAGGGGGTTTGTGAAATTTTTGTAGGGATCGAAAACTAATTATACGCTTACATATTATCGAAACTATGGTAACCATCATCCTAAAAAGCCAAGAATCTTAAAAATCGGGCACCATTTGAAAGAGTTATGGTACTTTCAAATTTTGCAAATTTTTCGTGTACTAACCCCTTTGGATTTGAAGGGGGTTTGTGAAATTTTTTTAGCGATCGAAAACTACTTATACGCCAACATATTCTCGAAAATATGGTAACCATCATCTTAACAAGCAAAGAATCTTAAAAATCGGGCACCATTTGAAAGAGTTATGGTACTTTCAAATTTTGCAAGTTTTTCGTGTACTACCCCCTTTGGCTTTGAAGGGGGTTTGTGAAATTTTTTTAGTGATCGAAAACTAAGTATACGCTACATATGTTCAAAAATATGGTAACCATCATCCTAACAAGCAAAGAATCTTAAAAATCGGGCACCATTTGAATGAGTTATGTTAGTTTCAAATTTTGCAAGTTTTTCGTGTACTACCCCCTTTGGCTTTGAAGGGGGTTTGTGAAATTTTTATAGGGATCGAAAACTAATTATACGCTTACATATTATCGAAACTATGGTAACCATCATCCTAAAAAGCCAAGAATCTTAAAAATCGGGCACCATTTGAAAGAGTTATGGTACTTTCAAATTTTGCAAATTTTTCGTGTACTACCCCCTTTGGCTTTGAAGGGGGTTTGTGAAATTTTTGTAGGGATCGAAAACTAATTATACGCTTACATATTATCGAAACTATGGTAACCATCATCCTAAAAAGCCAAGAATCTTAAAAATCGGGCACCATTTGAAAGAGTTATGGTACTTTCAAATTTTGCAAATTTTTCGTGTACTAACCCCTTTGGATTTGAAGGGGGTTTGTGAAATTTTTTTAGCGATCGAAAACTACTTATACGCCAACATATTCTCGAAAATATGGTAACCATCATCTTAACAAGCAAAAAATCTTAAAAATCGGCCACCATTTGAAAGAGTTATGGTACTTTCAAATTTTGCAAGTTTTTCGTGTACTACCCCATTTGGCTTTGAAGGGGGTTTGTGAAATTTTTGTAGGGATCGAAAACTAATTATACGCTTACATATTATCAAAACTATGGTAACCATCATCCTAACAAGCCAAGAATCTTAAAAATCGGGCACCATTTGAAAGAGTTATGGTACTTTCAAATTTTGCAAATTTTTCGTGTACTAACCCCTTTGGATTTGAAGGGGGTTTGTGAAATTTTTTTAGCGATCGAAAACTACTTATACGCCAACATATTCTCGAAAATATGGTAACCATCATCTTAACGAGGAAAGAATCTTAAAAATCGGGCACCATTTGAAAGAGTTATGGTAGTTTCAAATTTTGCAAGTTTTTCGTGTACTACCCCCCCTTTGGCTTTGAAGGGGGTTTGTGAAATTTTTATAGGGATCGAAAACTAATTATACGCTTACATATTATCGAAACTATGGTAACCATCATCCTAACAAGCCAAGAATCTTAAAAATCGGGCACCATTTGAAAGAGTTATGGTACTTTCAAATTTTGCAAATTTTTCGTGTACTAACCCCTTTGGATTTGAAGGGGGTTTGTGAAATTTTTTTAGCGATCGAAAACTACTTATACGCCAACATATTCTCGAAAATATGGTAACCATCATCTTAACAATCAAAGAATCTTAAAAATCGGGCACCATTTGAAAGAGTTATGGTACTTTCAAATTTTGCAAGTTTTTCGTGTACTACCCCCTTTGGCTTTGAAGGGGGTTTGTGAAATTTTTGTAGGGATCGAAAACTAATTATACGCTTACATATTATCGAAACTATGGTAACCATCATCCTAAAAAGCCAAGAATCTTAAAAATCGGGCACCATTTGAAAGAGTTATGGTACTTTCAAATTTTGCAAATTTTTCGTGTACTAACCCCTTTGGATTTGAAGGGGGTTTGTGAAATTTTTTTAGCGATCGAAAACTACTTATACGCCAACATATTCTCGAAAATATGGTAACCATCATCTTAACAAGCAAAGAATCTTAAAAATCGGGCACCATTTGAAAGAGTTATGGTACTTTCAAATTTTGCAAGTTTTTCGTGTACTACCCCCTTTGGCTTTGAAGGGGGTTTGTGAAATTTTTGTAGGGATCGAAAACTAATTATACGCTTACATATTCTCGAAACTATGGTAACCATCATCCTAACAATCCAAGAATCTTAAAAATCGGGAACCATTTAAAAGAGTTATGGTACTTTCAAATTTTGCAAATTTTTCGTATACTAACCCCTTTGGATTTGAAGGGGGTTTGTGAAATTTTTTTAGCGAACGAAAACTACTTATACGCCAAATATTCTAAAAAATATGGTAACCATCATCTTAACAAGCAAAGAATCTTAAAAATCGGGCACCATTTGAAAGAGTTATGGTACTTTCAAATTTTGCAAGTTTTTCGTGTACTACCCCCTTTGGCTTTGAAGGGGGTTTGTGAAATTTTTGTAGGGATCGAAAACTAATTATACGCTTACATATTTCGAAACTATGGTAACCATCATCCTAACAAGCCAAGAATCTTAAAAATCGGGCACCATTTGAAAGAGTTATGGTACTTTCAAATTTTGCAAATTTTTCGTGTACTAACCCCTTTGGATTTGAAGGGGGTTTGTGAAATTTTTTTAGCGATCGAAAACTACTTATACGCCAACATATTCTCGAAAATATGGTAACCATCATCTTAACAAGCAAAGAATCTTAAAAATCGGGCACCATTTGAAAGAGTTATGGTACTTTCAAATTTTGCAAGTTTTACGTGTACTACCCCCTTTGGCTTTGAAGGGGGTTTGTGAAATTTTTGTAGGGATCGAAAACTAATTATACGCTTACATATTATCGAAACTATGGTAACCATCATCCTAACAAGCCAAGAATCTTAAAAATCGGGCACCATTTGAAAGAGTTATGGTACTTTCAAATTTTGCAAATTTTTCGTGTACTAACCCCTTTGGATTTGAAGGGGGTTTGTGAAATTTTTTTAGCGATCGAAAACTACTTATACGCCAACATATTCTCGAAAATATGGTAACCATCATCTTAACAAGCAAAGAATCTTAAAAATCGGCCACCATTTGAAAGAGTTATGGTACTTTCAAATTTTGCAAGTTTTTCGTGTACTACCCCCTTTGGCATTGAAGGGAGTTTGTGAAATTTTTGTAGGGATCAAAAACTAATTATACGCTTACATATTATCGAAACTATGGTAACCATCATCCTAAAAAGCCAAGAATCTTAAAAATCGGGCACCATTTGAAAGAGTTATGGTACTTTCAAATTTTCCAAATTTTTCGTGTACTAACCCCTTTGTATTTGAAGGGGGTTTTTGAAATTTTTTTAGCGATCGAAAACTACTTATACGCCAACATATTCTCGAAAATATGGTAACCATCATCTTAACAAGCAAAGAATCTTAAAAATCGGGCACCATTTGAAAGAGTTATGGTACTTTCAAATTTTGCAAGTTTTTCGTGTACTACCCCCTTTGGCATTGAAGGGAGTTTGTGAAATTTTTGTAGGGATGGAAAACTAATTATACGCTTACATATTATCGAAACTATGGTAACCATCATCCTAAAAAGCCAAGAATCTTAAAAATCGGGCACCATTTGAAAGAGTTATGGTACTTTCAAATTTTGCAAGTTTTTCGTGTACTACCCCCTTTGGCATTAAAGGGAGTTTGTGAAATTTTTGTAGGGATCGAAAACTAATTATACGCTTACATATTATCGAAACTATGGTAACCATCATCCTAACAAGCCAAGAATCTTAAAAATCGGGCACCATTTGAAAGAGTTATGGTACTTTCAAATTTTGCAAATTTTTCGTGTACTAACCCCTTTGGATTTGAAGGGGGTTTGTGAAATTTTTTTAGCGATCGAAAACTACTTATACGCCAACATATTCTCGAAAATATGGTAACCATCATCTTAACAAGCAAAGAATCTTAAAAATCGGCCACCATTTGAAAGAGTTATGGTACTTTCAAATTTTGCAAGTTTTTCGTGTACTACCCCCTTTGGCATTGAAGGGAGTTTGTGAAATTTTTGTAGGGATCAAAAACTAATTATACGCTTACATATTATCGAAACTATGGTAACCATCATCCTAAAAAGCCAAGAATCTTAAAAATCGGGCACCATTTGAAAGAGTTATGGTACTTTCAAATTTTCCAAATTTTTCGTGTACTAACCCCTTTGTATTTGAAGGGGGTTTTTGAAATTTTTTTAGCGATCGAAAACTACTTATACGCCAACATATTCTCGAAAATATGGTAACCATCATCTTAACAAGCAAAGAATCTTAAAAATCGGGCACCATTTGAAAGAGTTATGGTACTTTCAAATTTTGCAAGTTTTTCGTGTACTACCCCCTTTGGCATTGAAGGGAGTTTGTGAAATTTTTGTAGGGATGGAAAACTAATTATACGCTTACATATTATCGAAACTATGGTAACCATCATCCTAAAAAGCCAAGAATCTTAAAAATCGGGCACCATTTGAAAGAGTTATGGTACTTTCAAATTTTGCAAGTTTTTCGTGTACTACCCCCTTTGGCATTAAAGGGAGTTTGTGAAATTTTTGTAGGGATCGAAAACTAATTATACGCTTACATATTATCGAAACTATGGTAACCATCATCCTAACAAGCCAAGAATCTTAAAAATCGGGCACCATTTGAAAGAGTTATGGTACTTTCAAATTTTGCAAATTTTTCGTGTACTAACCCCTTTGGATTTGAAGGGGGTTTGTGAAATTTTTTTAGCGATCGAAAACTACTTATACGCCAACATATTCTCGAAAATATGGTAACCATCATCTTAACAAGCAAAGAATCTTAAAAATCGGGCACCATTTGAAAGAGTTATGGAACTTTCAAATTTTGCAAGATTTTCGTGTACTACCCCCTTTGGCATTGAAGGGGGTTTGTGAAATTTTTGTAGGGATCGAAAACTAATTATACGCTTACATATTATCGAAACTATGGTAACCATCATCCTAAAAAGCCAAGAATCTTAAAAATCGGGCACCATTTGAAAGAGTTATGGTAGTTTCAAATTTTGCAAGTTTTTCGTGTACTACCCCCTTTGGCTTTGAAGGGGTTTGTGAAATTTTTGTAGGGATCAAAAACTAATTATACGCTTACATATTATCGAAACTATGGTAACCATCACCCAAAAAAGCCAAGAATCTTAAAAATCTGGCACCATTTGAAAGAGTTATGGTACTTTCAAATTTTGCAAATTTTTCGTGTACTAACCCCTTTGGATTTGAAGGGGGTTTGTGAAATTTTTTAAGCGATCGAAAACTACTTATACGCCAACATATTATCGAAAATATGGTAACCATCATCTTAACAAGCAAAGAATATTAAAAATAGGGCACCATTTGAAAGAGTTATGGAACTTTCAAATTTTGCAAGTTTTTCGTGTACTACCCCCTTTGGCATTGAAGGGGGTTTGTGAAATTTTTGTAGGGATCGAAAACTAATTATACGCTTACATATTATCGAAACTATGGTAACCATCATCCTAAAAAGCCAAGAATCTTAAAAATCGGGCACCATTTGAAAGAGTTATGGTAGTTTCAAATTTTGCAAATTTTTCGTGTACTAACCCCTTTGGATTTGAAGGGGGTTTGTGAAATTTTTTTAGCGATCGAAAACTACTTATACGCCAACATATTCTCGAAAATATGGTAACCATCATCTTAACAAGCAAAGAATCTTAAAAATCGGGCACCATTTGAAAGAGTTATGGAACTTTCAAATTTTGCAAGATTTTCGTGTACTACCCCCTTTGGCATTGAAGGGGGTTTGTGAAATTTTTGTAGGGATCGAAAACTAATTATACGCTTACATATTATCGAAACTATGGTAACCATCATCCTAAAAAGCCAAGAATCTTAAAAATCGGGCACCATTTGAAAGAGTTATGGTAGTTTCAAATTTTGCAAGTTTTTCGTGTACTACCCCCTTTGGCTTTGAAGGGGTTTGTGAAATTTTTGTAGGGATCAAAAACTAATTATACGCTTACATATTATCGAAACTATGGTAACCATCACCCAAAAAAGCCAAGAATCTTAAAAATCTGGCACCATTTGAAAGAGTTATGGTACTTTCAAATTTTGCAAATTTTTCGTGTACTAACCCCTTTGGATTTGAAGGGGGTTTGTGAAATTTTTTAAGCGATCGAAAACTACTTATACGCCAACATATTATCGAAAATATGGTAACCATCATCTTAACAAGCAAAGAATATTAAAAATAGGGCACCATTTAAAAGAGTTATGGAACTTTCAAATTTTGCAAGTTTTTCGTGTACTACCCCCTTTGGCATTGAAGGGGGTTTGTGAAATTTTTGTAGGGATCGAAAACTAATTATACGCTTACATATTATCGAAACTATGGTAGCCATCATCCTAAAAAGCCAAGAATCTTAAAAATCGGGCACCATTTGAAAGAGTTATGGTACTTTCAAATTTTGCAAGTTTTTCGTGTACTACCCCCTTTGGCTTTGAAGGGGGTTTGTGAAATTTTTGTAGCGATCGAAAACTAATTATACGCTTACATATTTCGAAACTATGGTAACCATCATCCTAACAAGCCAAGAATCTTAAAAATCGGGCACCATTTGAAAGAGTTATGGTACTTTCAAATTTTGCAAATTTTTCGTGTACTAACCCCTTTGGATTTGAAGGGGGTTTGTGAAATTTATTTAGCGATCGAAAACTACTTATACGCCAACATATTCTCGAAAATATGGTAACCATCATCTTAACAAGCAAAGAATCTTAAAAATCGGGCACCATTTGAAAGAGTTATGGTACTTTCAAATTTTGCAAGTTTTTCGTGTACTACCCCCTTTGGCTTTGAAGGGGGTTTGTGAAATTTTTGTAGGGATCGAAAACTAATTATACGCTTACATATTCACGAAACTATAGTAACCATCATCCTAACAATCCAAGAATCTTAAAAATCGGGAACCATTTAAAAGAGTTATGGTACTTTCAAATTTTGTAAATTTTTCGTATACTAACCCCTTTGGATTTGAAGGGGGTTTGTGAAATTTTTTTAGCGAACGAAAACTACTTATACGCCAAATATTCTAAAAAATACGGTAACCATCATCTTAACAAGCAAAGAATCTTAAAAATCGGGCACCATTTGAAAGATTTATGGTACTTTCAAATTTTGCAAGTTTTTCGTGTACTACCCCATTTGGCTTTGAAGGGGGTTTGTGAAATTTTTGTAGGGATCGAAAACTAATTATACGCTTACATATTCTCGAAACTATGGTAACCATCATCCTAACAAGCCAAGAATCTAAAAAATCGGGCACCATTTGAAAGAAATATGATAATTTCAAATTTTGCAAATTTTTCGTGTACCCCCTTTGGCTTTGAAGGGGGTTTGTGAAATTTTTGTAGGGATCGAAAACTAATTATACGCTTACATATTATCGAAACTATGGTAACCATCATCCTAACAGGCTAAGAATCTTAAAAATAGGGCACCATTTGAAAGAGTTATGGTATTTTCAAATTTTGCAAATTTTTCGTGTACTAACCCCTTTGGCTTTGAAGGGGGTTTGTGAAATTTTTTTAGCGATTGAAAACTACTTATACGCCAACATATTCTCGAAAATATGGTAACCATCATCTTAACAAGCAAAGAATCTTAAAAATCGGCCACCATTTGAAAGAGTTATGGTACTTTCAAATTTTGCAAGTTTTTCGTGTACTACCCCCCTTTGGCTTTGAAGGGGGTTTGTGAAATTTTTGTAGGGATCGAAAACTAATTATACGCTTACATATTCTCGAAACTATCGTAACCATCATCCTAACAAGCCAAGAATCTTAAAAATCGGGCACCATTTGAAAGAGTTATGGTACTTTCAAATTTTGCATGTTTTTCATGTACTACCCCCTTTGGCTTTGAAGGGGGTTTGTGAAATTTTTGTAGGGATCGAAAAATAATTATACGCTTACATATTCTCGAAACTATGGTAACCATCATCCTAACAAGCCAAGGATCTAAAAAATCGGGCACCATTTGAAAGAAATATGATAATTTCAAGTTTTGCAAATTTTTCGTGTACGTTCCCTTTGGCTTTGAAGGGGGTTTGTGAAATTTTTTTAGTGATAAAAAACTAAGTATACGCCAACATATTCTCGAAAATATCGTAACCATCATCCTAACCAGCAAAGAATCTTAAAAATCGGGCACCATTAGAATGAGTTATGGTAGTTTCAAATTTTGCAAGTTTTTCGTGTACTACCCCCTTTGGCTTTGAAGGGGGTTTGTGAAATTTTTGTAGGGATCGAAAACTAATTATACGCTTACATATTATCGAAACTATGGTAACCATCATCCTAACAGGCTAAGAATCTTAAAAATAGGGCACCATTTGAAAGAGTTATGGTACTTTCAAATTTTGCAAATTTTTCGTGTACTAACCCCTTTGGATTTGAAGGGGGTTTGTGAAATTTTTTTAGCGATCGAAAACTACTTATACGCCAACATATTCTCGAAAATATGGTAACCATCATCTTAACAAGCAAAGAATCTTAAAAATCGGGCACCATTTGAAAGAGTTATGGTACTTTCAAATTTTGCAAGTTTTTCGTGTACTACCCCCTTTGGCATTGAAGGGAGTTTGTGAAATTTTTGTAGGGATCGAAAACTAATTATACGCTTACATATTATCGAAACTATGGTAACCATCATCCTAAAAAGCCAAGAATCTTAAAAATCGGGCACCATTTGAAAGAGTTATGGTACTTTCAAATTTTGCAAATTTTTCGTGTAGTAACCCCTTTGGATTTGAAGGGGGTTTGTGAAATTTTTTTAGCGATCGAAAACTACTTATACGCCAACATATTCTCGAAAATATGGTAACCATCATCTTAACAAGCAAAGAATCTTAAAAATCGGGCACCATGTGAAAGAGTTATGGTACTTTCAAATTTTGCAAGTTTTTCGTGTACTACCCCCTTTGGCTTTGAAGGGGGTTTGTGAAATTTTTGTAGGGATCGAAAACTAATTATACGCTTACATATTATCGAAACTATGGTAACCATCATCCTAACAAGCCAAGAATCTTAAAAATCGGGCACCATTTGAAAGAGTTATGGTACTTTCAAATTTTGCAAATTTTTCGTGTACTAACCCCTTTGGATTTGAAGGGGGTTTGTGAAATTTTTTTAGCGATCGAAAACTACTTATACGCCAACATATTCTAGAAAATATGGTAACCATCATCTTAACAAGAAAAGAATCTTAAAAATCGGGCACCATTTGAAAGAGTTATGGTAGTTTCAAATTTTGCAAGTTTTTCGTGTACTACCCCCTTTGGCATTGAAGGGAGTTTGTGAAATTTTTGTAGGGATCGAAAACTAATTATACGCTTACATATTATCGAAACTATGGTAGCCATCATCGTAACAAGCCAAGAATCTTAAAAATCGGGCACCATTTGAAAGAGTTATGGTACTTTCAAATTTTGCAAATTTTTCGTGTACTAACCCCTTTGGATTTGAAGGGGGTTTGTGAAATTTTTTTATCGATCGAAAACTACTTATACGCCAACATATTCTCAAAAATATGGTAACCATCATCTTAACAAGCAAAGAATCTTAAAAATCGGCCACCATTTGAAAGAGTTATGGTACTTTCAAATTTTGCAAGTTTTTCGTGTATGGTACCCTTTGGCTTTGAAGGGGGTTTGTTAAATTTTGGTAGGGATCAAAAACTAATTATACGCTTACATATTATCGAAACTATGGTAACCATCATCCTAAAAATCCAAGAATCTTAAAAATCGGGCACCATTTGAAAGAGTTATGGTACTTTCTAATTTTGCATGTTTTTCATTTACTACCCCCTTTGGCTTTGAAGGGGGTTTGTGAAATTTTTGTAGGGATCGAAAAATAATTATACGCTTACATATTATCGAAACTATGGTAACCATCATCCTAAAAAGCCAAGAATCTTAAAAATCGGGCACCATTTGAAAGAGTTATGGTACTTTCAAATTTTGCAAATTTTTCGTGTACTAACCCCTTTGGATTTGAAGGGGGTTTGTGAAATTTTTTTAGCGATCGAAAACTACTTATACGCCAACATATTCTCGAAAATATGGTAACCATCATCTTAACAAGCAAAGAATCTTAAAAATCGGGCACCATTTGAAAGAGTTATGGTACTTTCAAATTTTGCAAGTTTTTCATGTACTACCCCATTTGGCTTTGAAGGGGGTTTGTGAAATTTTTGTAGGGATCGAAAACTAATTATACGCTTACATATTATCGAAACTATGGTAACCATCATCCTAACAAGCCAAGAATCTTAAAAATCGGGCACCATTTGAAAGAGTTATGGTACTTTCAAATTTTGCAAATTTTTCGTGTACTAACCCCTTTGGATTTGAAGGGGGTTTGTGAAATTTTTTTAGCGATCGAAAACTACTTATACGCCAACATATTCTAGAAAATATGGTAACCATCATCTTAACAAGAAAAGAATCTTAAAAATCGGGCACCATTTGAAAGAGTTATGGTAGTTTCAAATTTTGCAAGTTTTTCGTGTACTACCCCCTTTGGCATTGAAGGGAGTTTGTGAAATTTTTGTAGGGATCGAAAACTAATTATACGCTTACATATTATCGAAACTATGGTAGCCATCATCGTAACAAGCCAAGAATCTTAAAAATCGGGCACCATTTGAAAGAGTTATGGTACTTTCAAATTTTGCAAATTTTTCGTGTACTAACCCCTTTGGATTTGAAGGGGGTTTGTGAAATTTTTTTATCGATCGAAAACTACTTATACGCCAACATATTCTAAAAAATATGGTAACCATCATCTTAACAAGCAAAGAATCTTAAAAATCCGCCACCATTTGAAAGAGTTATGGTACTTTCAAATTTTGCAAGTTTTTCGTGTATGGTACCCTTTGGCTTTGAAGGGGGTTTGTTAAATTTTGGTAGGGATCAAAAACTAATTATACGCTTACATATTATCGAAACTATGGTAACCATCATCCTAAAAATCCAAGAATCTTAAAAATCGGGCACCATTTGAAAGAGTTATGGTACTTTCAAATTTTGCATGTTTTTCATGTACTACCCCCTTTGGCTTTGAAGGGGGTTTGTGAAATTTTTGTAGGGATCGAAAAATAATTATACGCTTACATATTATCGAAACTATGGTAACCATCATCCTAAAAAGCCAAGAATCTTAAAAATCGGGCACCATTTGAAAGAGTTATGGTACTTTCAAATTTTGCAAATTTTTCGTGTACTAACCCCTTTGGATTTGAAGGGGGTTTGTGAAATTTTTTTAGCGATCGAAAACTACTTATACGCCAACATATTCTCGAAAATATGGTAACCATCATCTTAACAAGCAAAGAATCTTAAAAATCGGGCACCATTTGAAAGAGTTATGGTACTTTCAAATTTTGCAAGTTTTTCGTGTACTATCCCATTTGGCTTTGAAGGGGGTTTGTGAAATTTTTGTAGGGATCGAAAACTAATTATACGCTTACATATTATCGAAACTATGGTAACCATCATCCTAACAAGCCAAGAATCTTAAAAATCGGGCAACATTTGAAAGAGTTATGGTACTTTCAAATTTTGCAAATTTTTCGTGTACTAACCCCTTTGGATTTGAAGGGGGTTTGTGAAATTTTTTTAGCGATCGAAAACTACTTATACGCCAACATATTCTCGAAAATATGGTAACCATCATCTTAACAAGGAAAGAATCTTAAAATCGGGCACCATTTGAAAGAGTTATGGTACTTTCAAATTTTGCAAGTTTTTCGTGTACTACCCCCCCCCTTTGGCTTTGAAGGGGGTTTGTGAAATTTTTATAGGGATCGAAAACTAATTATACGCTTACATATTATCGAAACTATGGTAACCATCATCCTAACAAGCCAAGAATCTTAAAAATCGGGCACCATTTGAAAGAGTTATGGTACTTTCAAATTTTGCAAATTTTTCGTGTACTAACCCCTTTGGATTTGAAGGGGGTTTGTGAAATTTTTTTAGCGATCGAAAACTACTTATACGCCAACATATTCTCGAAAATATGGTAACCATCATCTTAACAAGCAAAGAATCTTAAAAATCGGGCACCATTTGAAAGAGTTATGGTACTTTCAAATTTTGCAAGTTTTTCGTGTACTACCCCATTTGGCTTTGAAGGGGGTTTGTGAAATTTTTGTAGGGATCGAAAACTAATTATACGCTTACATATTCACGAAACTATGGTAACCATCATCCTAACAATCCAAGAATCTTAAAAATCGGGAACCATTTAAAAGAGTTATGGTACTTTCAAATTTTGCAAATTTTTCGTATACTAACCCCTTTGGATTTGAAGGGGGTTTGTGAAATTTTTTTAGCGAACGAAAACTACTTATACGCCAAATATTCTAAAAAAATATGGTAACCATCATCTTAACAAGCAAAGAATCTTAAAAATCGGGCACCATTTGAAAGAGTTATGGTACTTTCAAATTTTGCAAATTTTTCGTGTACTAACCCCTTTGGATTTGAAGGGGGTTTGTGAAATTTTTTTAGCGATCGAAAACTACTTATACGCCAACATATTCTCGAAAATATGGTAACCATCATCTTAACAAGCAAAGAATCTTAAAAATCGGGCACCATTTGAAAGAGTTATGGTACTTTCAAATTTTGCAAGTTTTTCATGTACTACCCCATTTGGCTTTGAAGGGGGTTTGTGAAATTTTTGTAGGGATCGAAAACTAATTATACACTTACATATTCTCGAAACTATGGTAACCATCATCCTAACAAGCCAAGAATCTAAAAAATCGGGTACCATTTGAAAGAAATATGATAATTTCAAATTTTGCAAATTTTTCGTGTACTCCCTTTGGCTTTGAAGGGGGTTTGTGAAATTTTTGTAGGGATCGAAAACTAATTATACGCTTACATATTATCGAAACTATGGTAACCATCATCCTAACAGGCTAAGAATCTTAAAAATAGGGCACCATTTGAAAGAGTTATGGTATTTTCAAATTTTGCAAATTTTTCGTGTACTAACCCCTTTGGATTTGAAGGGGGTTTGTGAAATTTTTTTAGCGATTGAAAACTACTTATACGCCAACATATTCTCGAAAATATGGTAACCATCATCTTAACAAGCAAAGAATCTTAAAAATCGGCCACCATTTGAAAGAGTTATGGTACTTTCAAATTTTGCAAGTTTTTCGTGTACTACCCCCCTTTGGCTTTGAAGGGGGTTTGTGAAAGTTTTGTAGGGATCGAAAACTAATTATACGCTTACATATTCTCGAAACTATCGTAACCATCATCCTAACAAGCCAAGAATCTTAAAAATCGGGCACCATTTGAAAGAGTTATGGTACTTTCAAATTTTGCATGTTTTTCATGTACTACCCCCTTTGGCTTTGAAGGGGGTTTGTGAAATTTTTGTAGGGATCGAAAAATAATTATACGCTTACATATTCTCGAAACTATGGTAACCATCATCCTAACAAGCCAAGAATCTAAAAAATCGGGCACCATTTGAAAGAAATATGATAATTTCAAGTTTTGCAAATTTTTCGTGTACGTTCCCTTTGGCTTTGAAGGGGGTTTGTGAAATTTTTTTAGTGATCAAAAACTAAGTATACGCCAACATATTCTCGAAAATATCGTAACCATCATCCTAACAAGCAAAGAATCTTAAAAATCGGGCACCATTAGAATGAGTTATGGTAGTTTCAAATTTTGCAAGTTTTTCGTGTACTACCCCCTTTGGCATTGAAGGGAGTTTGTGAAATTTTTGTAGGGATCGAAAACTAATTATACGCTTACATATTATCGAAACTATGGTAACCATCATCCTAACAGGCTAAGAATCTTAAAAATAGGGCACCATTTGAAAGAGTTATGGTATTTTCAAATTTTGCAAATTTTTCGTGTACTAACCCCTTTGGATTTGAAGGGGGTTTGTGAAATTTTTTTAGCGATTGAAAACTACTTATACGCCAACATATTCTCGAAAATATGGTAACCATCATCTTAACAAGCGAAGAATCTTAAAAATCGGCCACCATTTGAAAGAGTTATGGTACTTTCAAATTTTGCAAGTTTTTCGTGTACTACCCCCTTTGGCTTTGAAGGGGGTTTGTGAAATTTTTGTAGGGATCGAAAACTAATTATACGCTTACATATTATCGAAACTATGGTAACCATCATCCTAACAAGCCAAGAATCTTAAAAATCGGGCACCATTTGAAAGAGTTATGGTACTTTCAAATTTTACAAATTTTTCGTGTACTAACCCCTTTGGATTTGAAGGGGGTTTGTGAAATTTTTTTAGCGATCGAAAACTACTTATACGCCAACATATTCTAGAAAATATGGTAACCATCATCTTAACAAGAAAAGAATCTTAAAAATCGGGCACCATTTGAAAGAGTTATGGTAGTTTCAAATTTTGCAAGTTTTTCGTGTACTACCCCCTTTGGCATTGAAGGGAGTTTGTGAAATTTTTGTAGGGATCGAAAACTAATTATACGCTTACATATTATCGAAACTATGGTAGCCATCATCCTAACAAGCCAAGAATCTTAAAAATCGGGCACCATTTGAAAGAGTTATGGTACTTTCAAATTTTGCAAATTTTTCGTGTACTAACCCCTTTGGATTTGAAGGGGGTTTGTGAAATTTTTTTAGCGATCGAAAACTACTTATACGCCAACATATTCTCAAAAATATGGTAACCATCATCTTAACAAGCAAAGAATCTTAAAAATCGGGCACCATTTGAAAGAGTTATGGTACTTTCAAATTTTGCAAGTTTTTCGTGTACTACCCCCTTTGGCATTGAAGGGAGTTTGTGAAATTTTTGTAGGGATCGAAAACTAATTATACGCTTACATATTATCGAAACTATGGTAACCATCATCCTAAAAAGCCAAGAATCTTAAAAATCGGGCACCATTTGAAAGAGTTATGGTACTTTCAAATTTTGCAAATTTTTCGTGTAGTAACCCCTTTGGATTTGAAGGGGGTTTGTGAAATTTTTTTAGCGATCGAAAACTACTTATACGCCAACATATTCTCGAAAATATGGTAACCATCATCTTAACAAGCAAAGAATCTTAAAAATCGGGCACCATGTGAAAGAGTTATGGTACTTTCAAATTTTGCAAGTTTTTCGTGTACTACCCCCTTTGGCTTTGAAGGGGGTTTGTGAAATTTTTGTAGGGATCGAAAACTAATTATACGCTTACATATTATCGAAACTATGGTAACCATCATCCTAACAAGCCAAGAATCTTAAAAATCGGGCACCATTTGAAAGAGTTATGGTACTTTCAAATTTTGCAAATTTTTCGTGTACTAACCCCTTTGGATTTGAAGGGGGTTTGTGAAATTTTTTTAGCGATCGAAAACTACTTATACGCCAACATATTCTCGAAAATATGGTAACCATCATCTTAACAAGCAAAGAATCTTAAAAATTGGGCACCATTTGAAAGAGTTATGGTACTTTCAAATTTTGCAAGTTTTTCGTGTACTACCCCCTTTGGCTTTGAAGGGGGTTTGTGAAATTTTTGTAGGGATCGAAAACTAATTATACGCTTACATATTATCGAAACTATGGTAACCATCATCCTAAAAAGCCAAGAATCTTAAAAATCGGGCACTATTTGAAAGAGTTATGGTACTTTCAAATTTTGCAAGTTTTTCGTGTACTACCCCCCTTTGGCTTTGAAGGGGGTTTGTGAAATTTTTGTAGGGATCAAAAACTAATTATACGCTTACATATTATCGAAACTATGGTAACCATCATCCTAAAAAGCTAAGAATCTTAAAAATTCGGCACCATTTGAAAGAGTTATGGTACTTTCAAATTTTGCAAATTTTTCGTGTACTAACCCCTTTGGATTTGAAGGGGGTTTGTGAAATTTTTTTAGCGATCGAAAACTACTTATACGCCAACATATTCTCGAAAATATGGTAACCATCATCTTAACAAGCAAAGAATCTTAAAAATCGGCCACCATTCGAAAGAGTTATGGTACTTTCAAATTTTGCAAGTTTTTCGTGTACTACACCCTTTGGCTTTGAAGGGGGTTTGTTAAATTTTTGTAGGGATCGAAAACTAATTATACGCTTACATATTATCGAAACTATGGTAACCATTATCCTAAAAATCCAAGAATCTTAAAAATCGGGCACCATTTGAAAGAGTTATGGTACTTTCAAATTTTGCAAATTTTTCGTGTACGTTCCCTTTGGATTTGAAGGGGGTTTGTGAAATTTTTTTAGCGATCGAAAACTACTTATACGCCAACATATTCTCGAAAATATGGTAACCATCATCTTAACAAGCAAAGAATATTAAAAATCGGGCACCATTTGAAAGAGTTATGGTACTTTCAAATTTTGCAAGTTTTTCGTGTACTACCCCATTTGGCTTTGAAGGGGGTTTGTGAAATTTTTGTAGGGATCAAAAACTAATTATACGCTTACATATTATCGAAACTATGGTAACCATCATCCTAAAAAGCCAAGAATCTTAAAAATTCGGCACCATTTGAAAGAGTTATGGTACTTTCAAATTTTGAAAATTTTTTCGTGTACTAACCCCTTTGGATTTGAAGGGGGTTTGTGAAATTTTTTTAGCGATCGAAAACTACTTATACACCAACATATTCTCAAAAATATGGTAACCATCATCTTAACAAGCAAAGAATCTTATAAATCGGCCACCATTTGAAAGAGTTATGGTACTTTCAAATTTTGCAAGTTTTTCGTGTATGGTACCCTTAGGCTTTGAAGGGGGTTTGTTAAATTTTTGTAGGGATCAAAAACTAATTACACGCTTACATATTATCGAATCTATGGTAACGATGATCCTAAAAATCCAAGAATCTTCAAAATCGGGCACCATTTGAAAGAGTTATGGTACTTTCAAGTTTTGCAAATTTTTCGTGTACGTTCCCTTTGGATTTGAAGGGGGTTTGTGAAATTTTTTTAGCGATCGAAAACTACTTATACGCCAACATATTCTCGAAAATATGGTAACCATCATCTTAACAAGCAAAGAATCTTAAAAATCGGGCACCATTTGAAAGAGTTATGGAACTTTCAAATTTTGCAAGTTTTTCGTGTACTACCCCCTTTGGCATTGAAGGAGGTTTGTGAAATTTTTGTAGGGATCGAAAACTAATTATACGCTTACATATTATCGAAACTATGGTAACCATCATCCTAAAAAGCCAAGAATCTTAAAAATCGGGCACCATTTGAAAGAGTTATGGTACTTTCAAATTTTGCAAATTTTTCGTGTACTAACCCCTTTGGATTTGAAGGGGGTTTGTGAAATTTTTTTAGCGATCGAAAACTACTTATACGCCAACATATTCTCGAAAATATGGTAACCATCATCTTAACAAGCAAAGAATCTTAAAAATCGGGCACCATTTGAAAGAGTTATGGTACTTTCAAATTTTGCAAGTTTTTCATGTACTACCCCATTTGGCTTTGAAGGGGGTTTGTGAAATTTTTGTAGGGATCGAAAACTAATTATACACTTACATATTCTCGAAACTATGGTAACCATCATCCTAACAAGCCAAGAATCTAAAAAATCGGGTACCATTTGAAAGAAATATGATAATTTCAAATTTTGCAAATTT
Organism: Urtica dioica subsp. dioica; assembly: GCF_054948205.1. Lineage (NCBI taxonomy): Eukaryota > Viridiplantae > Streptophyta > Magnoliopsida > Rosales > Urticaceae > Urtica > Urtica dioica. Next base: position 50,825,794 of record NC_142758.1, read on the forward strand.
TTCGTGTACTCCCTTTGGCTTTGAAGGGGGTTTGTGAAATTTTTGTAGGGATCGAAAACTAATTATACGCTTACATATTATCGAAACTATGGTAACCATCATCCTAACAGGCTAAGAATCTTAAAAATAGGGCACCATTTGAAAGAGTTATGGTATTTTCAAATTTTGCAAATTTTTCGTGTACTAACCCCTTTGGATTTGAAGGGGGTTTGTGAAATTTTTTTAGCGATTGAAAACTACTTATACGCCAACATATTCTCGAAAATATGGTAACCATCATCTTAACAAGCAAAGAATCTTAAAAATCGGCCACCATTTGAAAGAGTTATGGTACTTTCAAATTTTGCAAGTTTTTCGTGTACTACCCCCCTTTGGCTTTGAAGGGGGTTTGTGAAAGTTTTGTAGGGATCGAAAACTAATTATACGCTTACATATTCTCGAAACTATCGTAACCATCATCCTAACAAGCCAAGAATCTTAAAAATCGGGCACCATTTGAAAGAGTTATGGTACTTTCAAATTTTGCATGTTTTTCATGTACTACCCCCTTTGGCTTTGAAGGGGGTTTGTGAAATTTTTGTAGGGATCGAAAAATAATTATACGCTTACATATTCTCGAAACTATGGTAACCATCATCCTAACAAGCCAAGAATCTAAAAAATCGGGCACCATTTGAAAGAAATATGATAATTTCAAGTTTTGCAAATTTTTCGTGTACGTTCCCTTTGGCTTTGAAGGGGGTTTGTGAAATTTTTTTAGTGATCAAAAACTAAGTATACGCCAACATATTCTCGAAAATATCGTAACCATCATCCTAACAAGCAAAGAATCTTAAAAATCGGGCACCATTAGAATGAGTTATGGTAGTTTCAAATTTTGCAAGTTTTTCGTGTACTACCCCCTTTGGCATTGAAGGGAGTTTGTGAAATTTTTGTAGGGATCGAAAACTAATTATACGCTTACATATTATCGAAACTATGGTAACCATCATCCTAACAGGCTAAGAATCTTAAAAATAGGGCACCATTTGAAAGAGTTATGGTATTTTCAAATTTTGCAAATTTTTCGTGTACTAACCCCTTTGGATTTGAAGGGGGTTTGTGAAATTTTTTTAGCGATTGAAAACTACTTATACGCCAACATATTCTCGAAAATATGGTAACCATCATCTTAACAAGCGAAGAATCTTAAAAATCGGCCACCATTTGAAAGAGTTATGGTACTTTCAAATTTTGCAAGTTTTTCGTGTACTACCCCCTTTGGCTTTGAAGGGGGTTTGTGAAATTTTTGTAGGGATCGAAAACTAATTATACGCTTACATATTATCGAAACTATGGTAACCATCATCCTAAAAAGCCAAGAATCTTAAAAATCGGGCACCATTTGAAAGAGTTATGGTACTTTCAAATTTTGCAAGTTTTTCGTGTACTACCCCATTTGGCTTTGAAGGGGGTTTGTGAAATTTTTGTAGGGATCAAAAACTAATTATACGCTTACATATTATCGAAACTATGGTAACCATCATCCTAAAAAGCCAAGAATCTTAAAAATTCGGCACCATTTGAAAGAGTTATGGTACTTTCAAATTTTGAAAATTTTTTCGTGTACTAACCCCTTTGGATTTGAAGGGGGTTTGTGAAATTTTTTTAGCGATCGAAAACTACTTATACGCCAACATATTCTCGAAAATATGGTAACCATCATCTTAACAAGCAAAGAATCTTAAAAATCGGGCACCATTTGAAAGAGTTATGGTACTTTCAAATTTTGCAAGTTTTTCATGTACTACCCCATTTGGCTTTGAAGGGGGTTTGTGAAATTTTTGTAGGGATCGAAAACTAATTATACACTTACATATTCTCGAAACTATGGTAACCATCATCCTAACAAGCCAAGAATCTAAAAAATCGGGTACCATTTGAAAGAAATATGATAATTTCAAATTTTGCAAATTTTTCGTGTACTCCCTTTGGCTTTGAAGGGGGTTTGTGAAATTTTTGTAGGGATCGAAAACTAATTATACGCTTACATATTATCGAAACTATGGTAACCATCATCCTAACAGGCTAAGAATCTTAAAAATAGGGCACCATTTGAAAGAGTTATGGTATTTTCAAATTTTGCAAATTTTTCGTGTACTAACCCCTTTGGATTTGAAGGGGGTTTGTGAAATTTTTTTAGCGATTGAAAACTACTTATACGCCAACATATTCTCGAAAATATGGTAACCATCATCTTAACAAGCAAAGAATCTTAAAAATCGGCCACCATTTGAAAGAGTTATGGTACTTTCAAATTTTGCAAGTTTTTCGTGTACTACCCCCCTTTGGCTTTGAAGGGGGTTTGTGAAAGTTTTGTAGGGATCGAAAACTAATTATACGCTTACATATTCTCGAAACTATCGTAACCATCATCCTAACAAGCCAAGAATCTTAAAAATCGGGCACCATTTGAAAGAGTTATGGTACTTTCAAATTTTGCATGTTTTTCATGTACTACCCCCTTTGGCTTTGAAGGGGGTTTGTGAAATTTTTGTAGGGATCGAAAAATAATTATACGCTTACATATTCTCGAAACTATGGTAACCATCATCCTAACAAGCCAAGAATCTAAAAAATCGGGCACCATTTGAAAGAAATATGATAATTTCAAGTTTTGCAAATTTTTCGTGTACGTTCCCTTTGGCTTTGAAGGGGGTTTGTGAAATTTTTTTAGTGATCAAAAACTAAGTATACGCCAACATATTCTCGAAAATATCGTAACCATCATCCTAACAAGCAAAGAATCTTAAAAATCGGGCACCATTAGAATGAGTTATGGTAGTTTCAAATTTTGCAAGTTTTTCGTGTACTACCCCCTTTGGCATTGAAGGGAGTTTGTGAAATTTTTGTAGGGATCGAAAACTAATTATACGCTTACATATTATCGAAACTATGGTAACCATCATCCTAACAGGCTAAGAATCTTAAAAATAGGGCACCATTTGAAAGAGTTATGGTATTTTCAAATTTTGCAAATTTTTCGTGTACTAACCCCTTTGGATTTGAAGGGGGTTTGTGAAATTTTTTTAGCGATTGAAAACTACTTATACGCCAACATATTCTCGAAAATATGGTAACCATCATCTTAACAAGCGAAGAATCTTAAAAATCGGCCACCATTTGAAAGAGTTATGGTACTTTCAAATTTTGCAAGTTTTTCGTGTACTACCCCCTTTGGCTTTGAAGGGGGTTTGTGAAATTTTTGTAGGGATCGAAAACTAATTATACGCTTACATATTATCGAAACTATGGTAACCATCATCCTAAAAAGCCAAGAATCTTAAAAATCGGGCACCATTTGAAAGAGTTATGGTACTTTCAAATTTTGCAAATTTTTCGTGTACTAACCCCTTTGGATTTGAAGGGGGTTTGTGAAATTTTTTTAGCGATCGAAAACTACTTATACGCCAACATATTCTCGAAAATATGGTAACCATCATCTTAACAAGCAAAGAATCTTAAAAATCGGGCACCATTTGAAAGAGTTATGGTACTTTCAAATTTTGCAAGTTTTTCATGTACTACCCCATTTGGCTTTGAAGGGGGTTTGTGAAATTTTTGTAGGGATCGAAAACTAATTATACACTTACATATTCTCGAAACTATGGTAACCATCATCCTAACAAGCCAAGAATCTAAAAAATCGGGTACCATTTGAAAGAAATATGATAATTTCAAATTTTGCAAATTTTTCGTGTACTCCCTTTGGCTTTGAAGGGGGTTTGTGAAATTTTTGTAGGGATCGAAAACTAATTATACGCTTACATATTATCGAAACTATGGTAACCATCATCCTAACAGGCTAAGAATCTTAAAAATAGGGCACCATTTGAAAGAGTTATGGTATTTTCAAATTTTGCAAATTTTTCGTGTACTAACCCCTTTGGATTTGAAGGGGGTTTGTGAAATTTTTTTAGCGATTGAAAACTACTTATACGCCAACATATTCTCGAAAATATGGTAACCATCATCTTAACAAGCAAAGAATCTTAAAAATCGGCCACCATTTGAAAGAGTTATGGTACTTTCAAATTTTGCAAGTTTTTCGTGTACTACCCCCCTTTGGCTTTGAAGGGGGTTTGTGAAAGTTTTGTAGGGATCGAAAACTAATTATACGCTTACATATTCTCGAAACTATCGTAACCATCATCCTAACAAGCCAAGAATCTTAAAAATCGGGCACCATTTGAAAGAGTTATGGTACTTTCAAATTTTGCATGTTTTTCATGTACTACCCCCTTTGGCTTTGAAGGGGGTTTGTGAAATTTTTGTAGGGATCGAAAAATAATTATACGCTTACATATTCTCGAAACTATGGTAACCATCATCCTAACAAGCCAAGAATCTAAAAAATCGGGCACCATTTGAAAGAAATATGATAATTTCAAGTTTTGCAAATTTTTCGTGTACGTTCCCTTTGGCTTTGAAGGGGGTTTGTGAAATTTTTTTAGTGATCAAAAACTAAGTATACGCCAACATATTCTCGAAAATATCGTAACCATCATCCTAACAAGCAAAGAATCTTAAAAATCGGGCACCATTAGAATGAGTTATGGTAGTTTCAAATTTTGCAAGTTTTTCGTGTACTACCCCCTTTGGCATTGAAGGGAGTTTGTGAAATTTTTGTAGGGATCGAAAACTAATTATACGCTTACATATTATCGAAACTATGGTAACCATCATCCTAACAGGCTAAGAATCTTAAAAATAGGGCACCATTTGAAAGAGTTATGGTATTTTCAAATTTTGCAAATTTTTCGTGTACTAACCCCTTTGGATTTGAAGGGGGTTTGTGAAATTTTTTTAGCGATTGAAAACTACTTATACGCCAACATATTCTCGAAAATATGGTAACCATCATCTTAACAAGCGAAGAATCTTAAAAATCGGCCACCATTTGAAAGAGTTATGGTACTTTCAAATTTTGCAAGTTTTTCGTGTACTACCCCCTTTGGCTTTGAAGGGGGTTTGTGAAATTTTTGTAGGGATCGAAAACTAATTATACGCTTACATATTATCGAAACTATGGTAACCATCATCCTAAAAAGCCAAGAATCTTAAAAATCGGGCACCATTTGAAAGAGTTATGGTACTTTCAAATTTTGCAAGTTTTTCGTGTACTACCCCATTTGGCTTTGAAGGGGGTTTGTGAAATTTTTGTAGGGATCAAAAACTAATTATACGCTTACATATTATCGAAACTATGGTAACCATCATCCTAAAAAGCCAAGAATCTTAAAAATTCGGCACCATTTGAAAGAGTTATGGTACTTTCAAATTTTGAAAATTTTTTCGTGTACTAACCCCTTTGGATTTGAAGGGGGTTTGTGAAATTTTTTTAGCGATCGAAAACTACTTATACACCAACATATTCTCAAAAATATGGTAACCATCATCTTAACAAGCAAAGAATCTTATAAATCGGCCACCATTTGAAAGAGTTATGGTACTTTCAAATTTTGCAAGTTTTTCGTGTATGGTACCCTTAGGCTTTGAAGGGGGTTTGTTAAATTTTTGTAGGGATCAAAAACTAATTACACGCTTACATATTATCGAATCTATGGTAACGATGATCCTAAAAATCCAAGAATCTTCAAAATCGGGCACCATTTGAAAGAGTTATGGTACTTTCAAGTTTTGCAAATTTTTCGTGTACGTTCCCTTTGGATTTGAAGGGGGTTTGTGAAATTTTTTTAGCGATCGAAAACTACTTATACGCCAACATATTCTCGAAAATATGGTAACCATCATCTTAACAAGCAAAGAATCTTAAAAATCGGGCACCATTTGAAAGAGTTATGGAACTTTCAAATTTTGCAAGTTTTTCGTGTACTACCCCCTTTGGCATTGAAGGAGGTTTGTGAAATTTTTGTAGGGATCGAAAACTAATTATACGCTTACATATTATCGAAACTATGGTAACCATCATCCTAAAAAGCCAAGAATCTTAAAAATCGGGCACCATTTGAAAGAGTTATGGTACTTTCAAATTTTGCAAGTTTTTCGTGTACTACCCCATTTGGCTTTGAAGGGGGTTTGTGAAATTTTTGTAGGGATCAAAAACTAATTATACGCTTACATATTATCGAAACTATGGTAACCATCATCCTAAAAAGCCAAGAATCTTAAAAATTCGGCACCATTTGAAAGAGTTATGGTACTTTCAAATTTTGAAAATTTTTTCGTGTACTAACCCCTTTGGATTTGAAGGGGGTTTGTGAAATTTTTTTAGCGATCGAAAACTACTTATACACCAACATATTCTCAAAAATATGGTAACCATCATCTTAACAAGCAAAGAATCTTATAAATCGGCCACCATTTGAAAGAGTTATGGTACTTTCAAATTTTGCAAGTTTTTCGTGTATGGTACCCTTAGGCTTTGAAGGGGGTTTGTTAAATTTTTGTAGGGATCAAAAACTAATTACACGCTTACATATTATCGAATCTATGGTAACGATGATCCTAAAAATCCAAGAATCTTCAAAATCGGGCACCATTTGAAAGAGTTATGGTACTTTCAAGTTTTGCAAATTTTTCGTGTACGTTCCCTTTGGATTTGAAGGGGGTTTGTGAAATTTTTTTAGCGATCGAAAACTACTTATACGCCAACATATTCTCGAAAATATGGTAACCATCATCTTAACAAGCAAAGAATCTTAAAAATCGGGCACCATTTGAAAGAGTTATGGAACTTTCAAATTTTGCAAGTTTTTCGTGTACTACCCCCTTTGGCATTGAAGGAGGTTTGTGAAATTTTTGTAGGGATCGAAAACTAATTATACGCTTACATATTATCGAAACTATGGTAACCATCATCCTAAAAAGCCAAGAATCTTAAAAATCGGGCACCATTTGAAAGAGTTATGGTACTTTCAAATTTTGCAAGTTTTTCGTGTACTACCCCCTTTGGCTTTGAAGGGGGTTTGTGAAATTTTTGTAGGGATCAAAAACTAATTATACGCTTACATATTATCGAAACTATGGTAACCATCATCCTAAAAAGCTAAGAATCTTAAAAATTCGGCACCATTTGAAAGAGTTATGGTACTTTCAAATTTTGCAAATTTTTCGTGTACTAACCCCTTTGGATTTGAAGGGGGTTTGTGAAATTTTTTTAGCGATCGAAAACTACTTATACGCCAACATATTCTCGAATATATGGTAACCATCATCTTAACAAGCAAAGAATCTTAAAAATCGGCCACCATTTGAAAGAGTTATGGTACTTTCAAATTTTTCAAGTTTTTCGTGTACTACACCCTTTGGCTTTGAAGGGGGTTTGTTAAATTTTTGTAGGGATCAAAAACTAATTATACGCTTACATATTATCGAAACTATGGTAACCATCATCCTAAAAATCCAAGAATCTTAAAAATCGGGCACCATTTGAAAGAGTTATGGTACTTTCAAATTTTGCAAATTTTTCGTGTACGTTCCCTTTGGATTTGAAGGGGGTTTGTGAAATTTTTTTAGCGATCGAAAACTACTTATACGCCAACATATTCTCGAAAATATGGTAACCATCATCTTAACAAGCAAAGAATCTTAAAAATCGGGCACAATTTGAAAGAGTTATGGAACTTTCAAATTTTGCAAGTTTTTCGTGTACTACGCCCTTTGGCATTGAAGGGGGTTTGTGAAATTTTTGTAGGGATCGAAAACTAATTATACGCTTACATATTATCGAAACTATGGTAACCATCATCCTAAAAAGCCAAGAATCTTAAAAATCGGGCACCATTTGAAAGAGTTATGGTACTTTCAAATTTTGCAAGTTTTTCGTGTACTACCCCATTTGGCTTTGAAGGGGGTTTGTGAAATTTTTGTAGGGATCAAAAACTAATTATACGCTTACATATTATCGAAACTATGGTAACCATCATCCTAAAAAGCCAAGAATCTTAAAAATCCGGCACCATTTGAAAGAGTTATGGTACTTTCAAATTTTGCAAATTTTTCGTGTACTAACCCCTTTGGATTTTAAGGGGGTTTGTGAATTTTTTTTAGTGATCGAAAACTACTTATACGCCAACATATTCTCGAAAATATGGTAACCATCATCTTAACAAGCAAAGAATCTTAAAAATCGGGCACCATTTGAAAGAGTTATGGTACTTTCAAATTTTGCAAGTTTTTCGTGTACTACCCCCTTTGGCATTGAAGGGGGTTTGTGAAATTTTTGTAGGGATCGAAAACTAATTATACGCTTACATATTATCGAAACTATGGTAACCATCATCCTAAAAAGCCAAGAATCTTAAAAATCGGTCACCATTTGAAAGAGTTATGGTACTTTCAAATTTTGCAAGTTTTTCGTGCACTACCCCCTTTGGCTTTGAAGGGGTTTGTGAAATTTTTGTAGGGATCAAAAACTAATTATAAGCTTACATATTATCGAAACTATGGTAACCATCATCCAAAAAAGCCAAGAATCTTAAAAATCGGGCACCATTTGAAAGAGTTATGGTAGTTTCAAATTTTGCAAGTTTTTCGTGTACTACCCCCTTTGGCTTTGAAGGGGGTTTGTGAAATTTTTGTAGGGATCGAAAACTAATTATACGCTTACATATTATCGAAACTATGGTAGCCATCATCCTAACAAGCCAATAATCTTAAAAATCGGGCACCATTTGAAAGAGTTATGGTACTTTCAAATTTTGCAAATTTTTCGTGTACTAACCCCTTTGGATTTGAAGGGGGTTTGTGAAATTTTTTTAGCGATCGAAAACTACTTATACGCCAACATATTCTCGAAAATATGGTAACCATCATCTTAACAAGCAAAGAATCTTAAAAATCGGGCACCATTTGAAAGAGTTATGGAACTTTCAAATTTTGCAAGATTTTCGTGTACTACCCCCTTTGGCATTGAAGGGGGTTTGTGAAATTTTTGTAGGGATCGAAAACTAATTATACGCTTACATATTATCGAAACTATGGTAACCATCATCCTAAAAAGCCAAGAATCTTAAAAATCGGGCACCATTTGAAAGAGTTATGGTAGTTTCAAATTTTGCAAGTTTTTCGTGTACTACCCCCTTTGGCTTTGAAGGGGTTTGTGAAATTTTGGTAGGGATCAAAAACTAATTATACGCTTACATATTATCGAAACTATGGTAACCATCACCCAAAAAAGCCAAGAATCTTAAAAATCTGGCACCATTTGAAAGAGTTATGGTACTTTCAAATTTTGCAAATTTTTCGTGTACTAACCCCTTTGGATTTGAAGGGGGTTTGTGAAATTTTTTAAGCGATCGAAAACTACTTATACGCCAACATATTATCGAAAATATGGTAACCATCATCTTAACAAGCAAAGAATATTAAAAATAGGGCACCATTTGAAAGAGTTATGGAACTTTCAAATTTTGCAAGTTTTTCGTGTACTACCCCCTTTGGCATTGAAGGGGGTTTGTGAAATTTTTGTAGGGATCGAAAACTAATTATACGCTTACATATTATCGAAACTATGGTAGCCATCATCCTAAAAAGCCAAGAATCTTAAAAATCGGGCACCATTTGAAAGAGTTATGGTACTTTCAAATTTTGCAAGTTTTTCGTGTACTACCCCCTTTGGCTTTGAAGGGGGTTTGTGAAATTTTTGTAGGGATCAAAAACTAATTATACGCTTACATATTATCAAAACTATGGTAACCATCATCCTAAAAAGCCAAGAATCTTAAAAATCGGGCACCATTTGAAAGAGTTATGGTACTTTCAAATTTTGCAAATTTTTGTAGGGATCAAAAACTAATTTTTGTAGGGATCAAAAACTAATTTTTGTAGGGATCAAAAACTAATTATACCCTTTGGCTTTGAAGGGGGTTTGTGAAATTTTTTTAGTGATCGAAAACTAAGTATACGCCTACATATTCTAGAAAATATGGTAACCATCATCCTAACAAGCAAAGAATCTTAAAAATCGGGCACCATTTGAAAGAGTTATGGTAGTTTCAAATTTTGCAAGTTTTTCGTGTACTACCCCCTTTGGCATTGAAGGGGGTTTGTGAAATTTTTGTAGGGATCGAAAACTAATTATACGCTTACATATTATCGAAACTATGGTAGCCATCATCCTAAAAAGCCAAGAATCTTAAAAATCGGGCACCATTTGAAAGAGTTATGGTACTTTCAAATTTTGCAAGTTTTTCGTGTACTACCCCCTTTGGCTTTGAAGGGGGTTTGTGAAATTTTTGTAGGGATCAAAAACTAATTATACGCTTACATATTATCAAAACTATGGTAACCATCATCCTAAAAAGCCAAGAATCTTACAAATCGGGCACCATTTGAAAGAGTTATGGTACTTTCAAATTTTGCAAATTTTTGTAGGGATCAAAAACTAATTTTTGTAGGGATCAAAAACTAATTTTTGTAGGGATCAAAAACTAATTATACCCTTTGGCTTTGAAGGGGGTTTGTGAAATTTTTTTAGTGATCGAAAACTAAGTATACGCCTACATATTCTAGAAAATATGGTAACCATCATCCTAACAAGCAAAGAATCTTAAAAATCGGGCACCATTTGAAAGAGTTATGGTAGTTTCAAATTTTGCAAGTTTTTCGTGTACTACCCCCTTTGGCATTGAAGGGGGATTGTGAAATTTTTGTAGGGATCAAAAACTAATTATACGCTTACATATTATCGAAACTATGGTAGCCATCATCCTAAAAAGCCAAGAATCTTAAAAATCGGGCACCATTTGAAAGAGTTATGGTACTTTCAAATTTTGCAAGTTTTTCGTGTACTACCCCCTTTGGCTTTGAAGGGGGTTTGTGAAATTTTTGTAGGGATCAAAAACTAATTATACGCTTACATATTATCAAAACTATGGTAACCATCATCCTAAAAAGCCAAGAATCTTAAAAATCGGGCACCATTTGAAAGAGTTATGGTACTTTCAAATTTTGCAAATTTTTGTAGGGATCAAAAACTAATTTTTGTAGGGATCAAAAACTAATTTTTGTAGGGATCAAAAACTAATTATACCCTTTGGCTTTGAAGGGGGTTTGTGAAATTTTTTTAGTGATCGAAAACTAAGTATACGCCTACATATTCTAGAAAATATGGTAACCATCATCCTAACAAGCAAAGAATCTTAAAAATCGTTCACCATTTGAAAGAGTTATGGTAGTTTCAAATTTTGCAAGTTTTTCGTGTACTACCCCCTTTGGCATTGAAGGGGGTTTGTGAAATTTTTGTAGGGATCGAAAACTAATTATACGCTTACATATTATCGAAACTATGGTAACCATCATCCTAAAAAGCCAAGAATCTTAAAAATCGGGCACCATTTGAAAGAGTTATGGTACTTTCAAATTTTGCAAATTTTTCGTGTACTAATAACCCCTTTGGATTTGAAGGGGGTTTGTGAAATTTTTTTAGCGATCGAAAACTACTTATACGCCAACATATTCTCGAAAATATGGTAACCATCATCTTAACAAGCAAAGAATCTTAAAAATCGGGCACCATTTGAAAGAGTTATGGTACTTTCAAATTTTGCAAGTTTTTCGTGTACTACCCCATTTGGCTTTGAAGGGGGTTTGTGAAATTTTTGTAGGGATCGAAAACTAATTATACGCTTACATATTATCGAAACTATGGTAACCATCATCCTAACAAGCCAAGAATCTTAAAAATCGGGAACCATTTGAAAGAGTTATGGTACTTTCAAATTTTGCAAATTTTTCGTGTACTAACCCCTTTGGATTTGATGGGGGTTTGTGAAATTTTTTTAGCGATCGAAAACTACTTATACGCCAACATATTCTCGAAAATATGGTAACCATCATCTTAACAAGCAAAGAATCTTAAAAATCGGGCACCATTTGAAAGAGTTATGGTACTTTCAAATTTTGCAAGTTTTTCGTGTACTACCCCCTTTGGCTTTGAAGGGGGTTTGTGAAATTTTTGTAGGGATCAAAAACTAATTATACGCTTACATATTATCAAAACTATGGTAACCATCATCCTAAAAAGCCAAGAATCTTAAAAATCGGGCACCATTTGAAAGAGTTATGGTACTTTCAAATTTTGCAAATTTTTGGAGGGATCAAAAACTAATTTTTGTAGGGATCAAAAACTAATTTTTGTAGGGATCAAAAACTAATTATACCCTTTGGCTTTGAAGGGGGTTTGTGAAATTTTTTTAGTGATCGAAAACTAAGTATACGCCTACATATTCTAGAAAATATGGTAGCCATCATCCTAACAAGCCAATAATCTTAAAAATCGGGCACCATTTGAAAGAGTTATGGTACTTTCAAATTTTGCAAATTTTTCGTGTACTAACCCCATTGGATTTGAAGGGGGTTTGTGAAATTTTTTTAGCGATCGAAAACTACTTATACGCCAACATATTCTCGAAAATATGGTAACCATCATCTTAACAAGCAAAGAATCTTAAAAATCGGGCACCATTTGAAAGAGTTATGGAACTTTCAAATTTTGCAAGATTTTCGTGTACTACCCCCTTTGGCATTGAAGGGGGTTTGTGAAATTTTTGTAGGGATCGAAAACTAATTATACGCTTACATATTATCGAAACTATGGTAACCATCATCCTAAAAAGCCAAGAATCTTAAAAATCGGGCACCATTTGAAAGAGTTATGGTAGTTTCAAATTTTGCAAGTTTTTCGTGTACTACCCCCTTTGGCTTTGAAGGGGTTTGTGAAATTTTTGTAGGGATCAAAAACTAATTATACGCTTACATATTATCGAAACTATGGTAACCATCACCCAAAAAAGCCAAGAATCTTAAAAATCTGGCACCATTTGAAAGAGTTATGGTACTTTCAAATTTTGCAAGATTTTCGTGTACTACCCCCTTTGGCATTGAAGGGAGTTTGTGAAATTTTTGTAGGGATCGAAAACTAATTATACGCTTACATATTATCGAAACTATGGTAACCATCATCCTAAAAAGCCAAGAATCTTAAAAATCGGGCACCATTTGAAAGAGTTATGGTACTTTCAAATTTTGCAAATTTTTCGTGTACTAACCCCTTTGGATTTGAAGGGGGTTTGTGAAATTTTTTAAGCGATCGAAAACTACTTATACGCCAACATATTATCGAAAATATGGTAACCATCATCTTAACAAGCAAAGAATATTAAAAATAGGGCACCATTTGAAAGAGTTATGGAACTTTCAAATTTTGCAAGTTTTTCGTGTACTACCCCCTTTGGCATTGAAGGGGGTTTGTGAAATTTTTGTAGGGATCGAAAACTAATTATACGCTTACATATTATCGAAACTATGGTAGCCATCATCCTAAAAAGCCAAGAATCTTAAAAATCGGGCACCATTTGAAAGAGTTATGGTACTTTCAAATTTTGCAAGTTTTTCGTGTACTACCCCCTTTGGCTTTGAAGGGGGTTTGTGAAATTTTTGTAGGGATCAAAAACTAATTATACGCTTACATATTATCAAAACTATGGTAACCATCATCCTAAAAAGCCAAGAATCTTAAAAATCGGGCACCATTTGAAAGAGTTATGGTACTTTCAAATTTTGCAAATTTTTGTAGGGATCAAAAACTAATTTTTGTAGGGATCAAAAACTAATTTTTGTAGGGATCAAAAACTAATTATACCCTTTGGCTTTGAAGGGGGTTTGTGAAATTTTTTTAGTGATCGAAAACTAAGTATACGCCTACATATTCTAGAAAATATGGTAACCATCATCCTAACAAGCAAAGAATCTTAAAAATCGGGCACCATTTGAAAGAGTTATGGTAGTTTCAAATTTTGCAAGTTTTTCGTGTACTACCCCCTTTGGCATTGAAGGGGGTTTGTGAAATTTTTGTAGGGATCGAAAACTAATTATACGCTTACATATTATCGAAACTATGGTAGCCATCATCCTAAAAAGCCAAGAATCTTAAAAATCGGGCACCATTTGAAAGAGTTATGGTACTTTCAAATTTTGCAAGTTTTTCGTGTACTACCCCCTTTGGCTTTGAAGGGGGTTTGTGAAAATTTTGTAGGGATCAAAAACTAATTATACGCTTACATATTATCAAAACTATGGTAACCATCATCCTAAAAAGCCAAGAATCTTACAAATCGGGCACCATTTGAAAGAGTTATGGTACTTTCAAATTTTGCAAATTTTTGTAGGGATCAAAAACTAATTTTTGTAGGGATCAAAAACTAATTTTTGTAGGGATCAAAAACTAATTATACCCTTTGGCTTTGAAGGGGGTTTGTGAAATTTTTTTAGTGATCGAAAACTAAGTATACGCCTACATATTCTAGAAAATATGGTAACCATCATCCTAACAAGCAAAGAATCTTAAAAATCGGGCACCATTTGAAAGAGTTATGGTAGTTTCAAATTTTGCAAGTTTTTCGTGTACTACCCCCTTTGGCATTGAAGGGGGATTGTGAAATTTTTGTAGGGATCAAAAACTAATTATACGCTTACATATTATCGAAACTATGGTAGCCATCATCCTAAAAAGCCAAGAATCTTAAAAATCGGGCACCATTTGAAAGAGTTATGGTACTTTCAAATTTTGCAAGTTTTTCGTGTACTACCCCCTTTGGCTTTGAAGGGGGTTTGTGAAATTTTTGTAGGGATCAAAAACTAATTATACGCTTACATATTATCAAAACTATGGTAACCATCATCCTAAAAAGCCAAGAATCTTAAAAATCGGGCACCATTTGAAAGAGTTATGGTACTTTCAAATTTTGCAAATTTTTGTAGGGATCAAAAACTAATTTTTGTACGGATCAAAAACTAATTTTTGTAGGGATCAAAAACTAATTATACCCTTTGGCTTTGAAGGGGGTTTGTGAAATTTTTTTAGTGATCGAAAACTAAGTATACGCCTACATATTCTAGAAAATATGGTAACCATCATCCTAACAAGCAAAGAATCTTAAAAATCGGGCACCATTTGAAAGAGTTATGGTAGTTTCAAATTTTGCAAGTTTTTCGTGTACTACCCCCTTTGGCATTGAAGGGGGTTTGTGAAATTTTTGTAGGGATCGAAAACTAATTATACGCTTACATATTATCGAAACTATGGTAACCATCATCCTAAAAAGCCAAGAATCTTAAAAATCGGGCACCATTTGAAAGAGTTATGGTACTTTCAAATTTTGCAAATTTTTCGTGTACTAATAACCCCTTTGGATTTGAAGGGGGTTTGTGAAATTTTTTTAGCGATCGAAAACTACTTATACGCCAACATATTCTCGAAAATATGGTAACCATCATCTTAACAAGCAAAGAATCTTAAAAATCGGGCACCATTTGAAAGAGTTATGGTACTTTCAAATTTTGCAAGTTTTTCGTGTACTACCCCATTTGGCTTTGAAGGGGGTTTGTGAAATTTTTGTAGGGATCGAAAACTAATTATACGCTTACATATTATCGAAACTATGGTAACCATCATCCTAAGAAGCCAAGAATCTTAAAAATCGGGAACCATTTGAAAGAGTTATGGTACTTTCAAATTTTGCAAATTTTTCGTGTACTAACCCCTTTGGATTTGATGGGGGTTTGTGAAATTTTTTTAGCGATCGAAAACTACTTATACGCCAACATATTCTCGAAAATATGGTAACCATCATCTTAACAAGCAAAGAATCTTAAAAATCGGCCACCATTTGAAAGAGTTATGGTACTTTCAAATTTTGCAAGTTTTTCGTTTACTACCCCCTTTGGCTTTGAAGGGGGTTTGTGAAATTTTTGTAGGGATCGAAAACTAATTATACGCTTACATATTATCGAAACTATGGTAACAATCATCCTAACAAGCCAAGAATCATAAAAATCGGGCACCATTTGAAAGAGTTATGGTACTTTCAAATTTTGCAAATTTTTCGTGTACTAACCCCTTTGGATTTGAAGGGGGTTAGTGAAATTTTTTTAGCGATCGAAAACTACTTATACGCCAACATATTTTCGAAAATATGGTAACCATCATCTTAACAAGCAAAGAATCTTAAAAATCGGGCACCATTTGAAAGAGTTATGGTACTTTCAAATTTTGCATGTTTTTCGTGTACTACCCCCTTTGGCTTTGAAGGGGGTTTGTGAAATTTTTGTAGGGATCAAAAACTAATTATACGCTTACATATTATCGAAACTATGGTAACCATCATCCTACAAAGCCAATAATCTTAAAAATCGGTCACCATTTGAAAGAGTTATGGTACTTTCAAATTTTGCAAATTTTTCGTGTACTACCCCATTTGGCTTTGAAGGGGGTTTGTGAAATTTTTGTAGGGATCGAAAACTAATTATACGCTTACATATTCTCGAAACTATGGTAACCATCATCCTAACAAGCCAAGAATCTTAAAAATCGGGCACTATTTGAAAGAAATATTATAATTTCAAATTTTGCAAATTTTTCGTGTACTAACCCCTTTGGCTTTGAAGGGGGTTTGTGAAATTTTTTTAGTGATCGAAAACTAAGTATACGCCTACATATTCTCGAAAATATGGTAACCATCATCCTAACAAGCAAAGAATCTTAAAGATCGGGCACCATTTGAAAGAGTTATGGTAGTTTCAAATTTTGCAAGTTTTTCGTGTACTACCCCCTTTGGCATTGAAGGGGGTTTGTGAAATTTTTGTAGGGATCGAAAACTAATTATACGCTTACATATTATCGAAACTATGGTAGCCATCATCCTAACAAGCCAATAATCTTAAAAATCGGGCACCATTTGAAAGAGTTATGGTACTTTCAAATTTTGCAAATTTTTCGTGTACTAACCCCTTTGGATTTGAAGGGGGTTTGTGAAATTTTTTTAGCGATCGAAAACTACTTATACGCCAACATATTCTCGAAAATATGGTAACCATCATCTTAACAAGCAAAGAATCTTAAAAATCGGGCACCATTTGAAAGAGTTGTGGTACTTTCAAATTTTGCAAGTTTTTCGTGTACTACCCCCTTTGGCTTTGAAGGGGGTTTGTGAAATTTTTGTAGGGATCGAAAACTAATTATACGCTTACATATTATCGAAACTGTCACGCCCCGGGAAAAGATGAGGCGTGATTAAAGAATATAAAATAAACTAATAAACTTTTCATAACTAACCCACGGTGCATACTCAGTTGATTACTTTACAAGTCCAAAGATAAAAGAAAGAAAACGAAAATAAAACCAACCTTCGACACTTGATAGACTATCCAGCGGAAACCTTCAAACTCTCGACCACACTTAATCCCGAGGTCTTCCTAACCCTTCTCCTTCTCACATCCTGATTATAAGAAAAATTTGAGGAAATAGGGGTGAGCCTGAGGCTCAGTAGCTGCTATAGTAATGGTTTGACTTTTAAAAAGATTTTCGAAAATAATACTTACCGTATAATAATACTATTCTTGTCACGTGTAAATCACCATACACGTACAAGTATACCTTGCAGAAATGTAAATTGCAGAAATATAAATGACAGAAATTTAAATGTGTCCCTAGATACTTCTAAAACGTGTACTATATCCTGAGCCGCCTGCCAACTTAACCCGTGGCAGTCCTCTGATCAGAGCAAGGTGCACTCTCCGCACCGTATACATGTGTGTGAAACCGGCTTGTCCAGGATATACGAAACATTTCCTTTCGTAAATACGGGATATATATATAATATCGAAAATATTCTCAACTTCATAATCGGATATACCGAATTGAAGTTCCGCCACATTTTCTAAAAACGGTTCTAGCTTACGTGGCACGTTCACAAACATTTTCATTTCGAAAATAATATATACTTGAGGCCAAACCATAAAATCATGAGAGAAGGGTTATAATAACCTACCTCGAGAGTAAGCGTCTATGTCGCTCTTCCACGAGACGTTCGCTCGTCATGTGAACCTGAACGTTCACTAAAACCGAGAATCCAGACGTTCACTTACTCCGTGAACCCTCTAAACGACCTTCAGTCTTGGGTACTATCACGGTAAATCAAACCGATCCTGAATCAGAATTCTATGAGTAATCCACAATACTCAAACCCAAACGTACGATTTAAAAGAATCGTAGAACCCAAAGACATATCCTCGAAACAAAACTTCAAACGATACGAGAATGTGTAAACTCGAACGAAAAATTACGATCAATCTCAAAACCGAGAAATAATCCCAATAAGCAAGCCTCGTTCTTCTCTTTTCCGAATTCCAAAGGAAATATCAAATCTTATTATTACTAAGCTCGAGTAACCGAGAAATCAAACGTTAAATCACAATCGAGTCTTAACTCTTAAAATCCTTAAACGAGCTTAATAATAATAACGAATAATCTACTATTTTTTTCTCTTTCCAACTTGCATCGAAACCGACTTTCAAACAAATAAAACGTACTAACTCGAACCGATTCGTACAAAATAACTTTAACTCTGTAAATTACAACATAATAAATAAATAACTCGCTAATCCTAAACGGATGCTTCGCGAGCCTCCGAGTCAAAACCGAAACGCCGTCATTCACCCTGTCTCGGTCTCGTCTCGTCGACACTCGCGCGATAGCTCCATCATTTCTTGGGCCGCATCCTCGCTGTCCCGAACTCGCTGTTTTTGGGCTGTGCGTAGCCCTTCCTAAACCGAGCCTAGACCCTCGATAAACAAAACTCAAACGAAGACCAAACACGTTAACATGTCACACCTCGAATCATCACTTACACATAACCAAATTTCAAAACCAAAGTCACACGACCAAACAAACTCACGGCCAAAACTCTTTCACACGGCCAAAACCAAAATTTCAAAACCAAACCATCCAGAAAAACCATAACAACCACAAATTAAGCTTAAATCAAACCAAGAATCATCAATCTCGTTCACAACCGAAAACCCCCAAAAATTCATGAACACTTAAACCTAATTCATCATTTTCGTCCAAAACTCAAGAAAAATTCCAACAACTATCTCAAATTCACAATTCCGTGTAACAAACAACAACAAACCGAGCTCAATAACCATCCATAGCATATTAATTTCACGAAAATCCTAAACGAAATCAAAATCCCCAAATTCTAAATCTCGGAACCCTAAAATCTAAAATCCAATTTGAGGAAGAGATTTCTCACCTCTTTTCGTGAAATTCAGCCTTCTTGGTGTGTTCTCTCTCTTTCCCCGGCGTTCTTTCTCGGTTGGCCAGCCACGGCGGCTCGCGGCGCTTCTTCTTCTCGGCTGAGTCGCACGCGGATGGCGCTTGGGCTCGGTGGCTGTCGGCCGAGCCTCCTCTCCTTCAGTCGCTTGGTCTACTTCTCTCTCCCTCTCTTTCGCTATCTCTCTCTCTCTTCTTTCCTTTTGTTTTCTCGGTCGGTTTCCTCAAGAGCTCGGGCTCTGTTTTTTTTTTTTTTTTTTTTGCTTCAGTGTTTCACACGTCCAAGAAGATAAGGAGGAAGATAAGAGTCGGTTCAATATAGGATAAGGCTGAAGCAATTTTTCCAAAATTGCTACTAGATCCTTCCTTTTCTGCAACTTTTAATTTTCTTCCACAAAAGAATGTTTCCTTTCTTTAAATGTTGCAAATGAGTTCCTTAATCTCAAAACTTAATACTTAGATCCCGAATCAAAGGAAATAAACTTAGGAAAATTAACTACATAATTTTCTATCCATAGACTCTTAAAGAGATTTTATTTTCGTTAAACGTTGGTTCACGTCCATTCAAAACTCTAATTTGCAACATATTATCTTTTAAATTTCGAGACGTTACAGAAACTATGGTAACCATCATCCTAACAAGCCAAGAATCTTAAAAATCGGGCACCATTTGAGAGAGTTATGGTACTTTCAAATTTTGCAAATTTTTCGTGTACTAACCCCTTTGGATTTGATGGGGGTTTGTGAAATTTTTTTAGCGATCGAAAACTACTTATACGCCAACATATTCTCGAAAATATGGTAACCATCATCTTAACAAGCAAAGAATCTTAAAAATCGGCCACCATTTGAAAGAGTTATGGTACTTTCAAATTTTGCAAGTTTTTCGTTTACTACCCCCTTTGGCTTTGAAGGGGGTTTGTGAAATTTTTGTAGGGATCGGAAACTAATTATACGCTTACATATTATCGAAACTATGGTAACCATCATCCTAACAAGCCAAGAATCTTAAAAATCGGGCACCATTTGAAAGAGTTATGGTACTTTCAAATTTTGCAAATTTTTCGTGTACTAACCCCTTTGGATTTGAAGGGGGTTAGTGAAATTTTTTTAGCGATCGAAAACTACTTATACGCCAACATATTTTCGAAAATATGGTAACCATCATCTTAACAAGCAAATAATCTTAAAAATCGGGCACCATTTGAAAGAGTTATGGTACTTTCAAATTTTGCATGTTTTTCGTGTACTACCCCCTTTGGCTTTGAAGGGGGTTTGTGAAATTTTTGTAGGGATCAAAAACTAATTATACGCTTACATATTATCGAAACTATGGTAACCATCATCCTACAAAGCCAAGAATCTTAAAAATTGGTCACCATTTGAAAGAGTTATGGTACTTTCAAATTTTGCAAATTTTTCGTGTACTACCCCATTTGGCTTTGAAGGGGGTTTGTGAAATTTTTGTAGGGATCGAAAACTAATTATACGCTTACATATTCTCGAAACTATGGTAACCATCATCCTGACAAGCCAAGAATCTTAAAAATCGGGCACTATTTGAAAGAAATATTATAATTTCAAATTTTGCAAATTTTTCGTGTACTAACCCCTTTGGCTTTGAAGGGGATTTGTGAAATTTTTTTAGTGATCGAAAACTAAGTATACGCCTACATATTCTCGAAAATATGGTAACCATCATCCTAACAAGCAAAGAATCTTAAAAATCGGGCACCATTTGAAAGAGTTATGGTAGTTTCAAATTTTTCAAGTTTTTCGTGTACTACCCCCTTTGGCTTTGAAGGGGGTTTGTGAAATTTTTGTAGGGATCGAAAACTAATTATACGCTTACATATTATCGAAACTATGGTAGCCATCATCCTAACAAGCCAATAATCTTAAAAATTGGGCACCATTTGAAAGAGTTATGGTACTTTCAAATTTTGCAAATTTTTCGTGTACTAACCCCTTTGGATTTGAAGGGGGTTTGTGAAATTTTTTTAGCGATCGAAAACTACTTATACGCCAACATATTCTCGAAAATATGGTAACCATCATCTTAAGAAGCAAAGAATCTTAAAAATCGGCCACCATTTGAAAGAGTTATGGTACTTTCAAATTTTGCAAGTTTTTCGTGTACTACCCCATTTGGCTTTGAAGGGGGTTTGTGAAATTTTTGTAGGGATCGAAAACTAATTATACGCTTACATATTATCGAAACTATGGTAACCATCATCCTAACAAGCCAAGAATCTTAAAAATCGGGCACCATTTGAAAGAGTTATGGTACTTTCAAATTTTGCAAATTTTTCGTGTACTAACCCCTTTGGATTTGATGGGGGTTTGTGAAATTTTTTTAGCGATCGAAAACTACTTATACGCCAACATATTCTCGAAAATATGGTAACCATCATCTTAACAAGCAAAGAATCTTAAAAATCGGGCAGCATTTGAAAGAGTTATGGTACTTTCAAATTTTGCAAGTTTTTCGTGTACTACCCCTTTGGCTTTGAAGGGGGTTTGTGAAATTTTTGTACGGATCGAAAACTAATTATACGCTTACATATTATCGAAACTATGGTAACCATCATCCTAACAAGCCAAGAATCTTAAAAATCGGGCACCATTTGAAAGAGTTATGGTACTTTCAAATTTTGCAAATTTTTCGTGTACTAACCCCTTTGGATTTGAACGGGGTTTGTGAAATATTTTTAGCGATCGAAATCTACTTATACGCCAACATATTCTCGAAAATATGGTAACCATCATCTTAACAAGCAAAGAATCTTAAAAATCGGCCACCATTTGAAAGAGTTATGGTACTTTCAAATTTTCCATGTTTTTCATGTACTACCCCCTTTGGCTTTGAAGGGGGTTTGTGAAATTTTTGTAGGGATCGAAAACTAATTATACGCTTACATATTATCGAAACTATGGTAACCATCATCCTAACAAGCCAAGAATCTTAAAAATCGGGCACCATTTGAAAGAGTTATGGTACTTTCAAATTTTGTAAATTTTTCGTGTACTAACCCCTTTGGATTTGATGGGGGTTTGTGAAATTTTTTTAGCGATCGAAAACTACTTATACGCCAACATATTCTCGAAAATATGGTAACCATCATCTTAACAAGCAAATAATCTTAAAAATCGGCCACCATTTGAAAGAGTTATGGTACTTTCAAATTTTGCAAGTTTTTCGTGTACTACCCCCTTTGGCTTTGAAGGGGGTTTGTGAAATTTTTGTAGGGATCGAAAACTAATTATACGCTTACATATTATCGAAACTATGGTAGCCATCATCCTAACAAGCCAATAATCTTAAAAATTGGGCACCATTTGAAAGAGTTATGGTACTTTCAAATTTTGCAAATTTTTCGTGTACTAACCCCTTTGGATTTGAAGGGGGTTTGTGAAATTTTTTTAGCGATCGAAAACTACTTACACGCCAACATATTCTCGAAAATATGGTAACCATCATCTTAACAAGCAAAGAATCTTAAAAATCGGCCACCATTTGAAAGAGTTATGGTACTTTCAAATTTTGCATGTTTTTCGTGTACTACCCCCTTTGGCTTTGAAGGGGGTTTGTGAAATTTTTGTAGGGATCGAAAACTAATTATACGCTTACATATTATCGAAACTATGGTAACCATCATCCTAACAAGCCAAGAATCTTAAAAATCGGGCACCATTTGAAAGAGTTATGGTACTTTCAAATTTTGCAAATTTTTCGTGTACTAACCCCTTTGGATTTGATGGGGGTTTGTGAAATTTTTTTAGCGATCGAAAACTACTTATACGCCAACATATTCTCGAAAATATGGTAACCATCATCTTAACAAGCAAAGAATCTTAAAAATCGGCCACCATTTGAAAGAGTTATGGTACTTTCAAATTTTGCAAGTTTTTCGTTTACTACCCCCTTTGGCTTTGAAGGGGGTTTGTGAAATTTTTGTAGGGATCGAAAACTAATTATACGCTTACATATTATCGAAACTATGGTAACCATCATCCTAACAAGCCAAGAATCTTAAAAATCGGGCACCATTTGAAAGAGTTATGGTACTTTCAAATTTTGCAAATTTTTCGTGTACTAACCCCTTTGGATTTGAACGGGGTTTGTGAAATATTTTTAGCGATCGAAATCTACTTATACGCCAACATATTCTCGAAAATATGGTAACCATCATCTTAACAAGCAAAGAATCTTAAAAATCGGCCACCATTTGAAAGAGTTATGGTACTTTCAAATTTTCCATGTTTTTCGTGTACTACCCCCTTTGGCTTTGAAGGGGGTTTGTGAAATTTTTGTAGGGATCGAAAACTAATTATACGCTTACATATTATCGAAACTATGGTAACCATCATCCTAACAAGCCAAGAATCTTAAAAATCGGGCACCATTTGAAAGAGTTATGGTACTTTCAAATTTTGCAAATTTTTCGTGTACTAACCCCTTTGGATTTGATGGGGGTTTGTGAAATTTTTTTAGCGATCGAAAACTACTTATACGCCAACATATTCTCGAAAATATGGTAACCATCATCTTAACAAGCAAAGAATCTTAAAAATCGGCCACCATTTGAAAGAGTTATGGTACTTTCAAATTTTGCAAGTTTTTCGTGTACTACCCCCTTTGGCTTTGAAGGGGGTTTGTGAAATTTTTGTAGGGATCGAAAACTAATTATACGCTTACATATTCTCGAAACTATGGTAACCATCATCCTGACAAGCCAAGAATCTTAAAAATCGGGCACTATTTGAAAGAAATATTATAATTTCAAATTTTGCAAATTTTTCGTGTACTAACCCCTTTGGCTTTGAAGGGGATTTGTGAAATTTTTTTAGTGATCGAAAACTAAGTATACGCCTACATATTCTCGAATATATGGTAACCATCATCCTAACAAGCAAAGAATCTTAAAAATCGGGCACCATTTGAAAGAGTTATGGTAGTTTCAAATTTTGCAAGTTTTTCGTGTACTACCCCCTTTGGCTTTGAAGGGGGTTTGTGAAATTTTTGTAGGGATCGAAAACTAATTATACGCTTACATATTATCGAAACTATGGTAGCCATCATCCTAAGAAGCCAATAATCTTAAAAATTGGGCACCATTTGAAAGAGTTATGGTACTTTCAAATTTTGCAAATTTTTCGTGTACTAACCCCTTTGGATTTGAAGGGAGTTTGTGAAATTTTTTTAGCGATCGAAAACTACTTATACGCCAACATATTCTCGAAAATATGGTAACCATCATCTTAACAAGCAAAGAATCTTAAAAATCGGCCACCATTTGAAAGAGTTGTGGTACTTTCAAATTTTGCAAGTTTTTCGTGTACTACCCCCTTTGGCTTTGAAGGGGGTTTGTGAAATTTTTGTAGGGATCGAAAACTAATTATACGCTTACATATTATCGAAACTATGGTAACCATCATCCTAACAAGCCAAGAATCTTAAAAATCGGGCACCATTTGAAAGAGTTATGGTACTTTCAAATTTTGCAAATTTTTCGTGTACTAACCCCTTTGGATTTGATGGGGGTTTGTGAAATTTTTTTAGCGATCGAAAACTACTTATACACCAACATATTCTCGAAAATATGGTAACCATCATCTTAACAAGCAAAGAATCTTAAAAATCGGCCACCATTTGAAAGAGTTATGGTACTTTCAAATTTTGCAAGTTTTTCGTGTACTACCCCCTTTGGCTTTGAAGGGGGTTTGTGAAATTTTTGTAGGGATCGAAAACTAATTATACGCTTACATATTATCGAAACTATGGTAACCATCATCCTAACAAGCCAAGAATCTTAAAAATCGGGCACCATTTGAAAGAGTTATGGTACTTTCAAATTTTGCAAATTTTTCGTGTACTAACCCCTTTGGATTTGAAGGGGGTTTGTGAAATATTTTTAGCGATCGAAATCGACTTATACGCCAACATATTCTCGAAAATATGGTAACCATCATCTTAACAAGCAAAGAATCTTAAAAATCGGCCACCATTTGAAAGAGTTATGGTACTTTCAAATTTTGCAAGTTTTTCGTGTACTAACCCCTTTGGCTTTGAAGGGGGTTTGTGAAATTTTTTTAGTGATCGAAAACTAAGTATACGCCTACATATTCTCGAAAATATGGTAACCATCATCCTAACAAGCAAAGAATCTTAAAAATCGGGCACCATTTGAAAGAGTTATGGTAGTTTCAAATTTTTCAAGTTTTTCGTGTACTACCCCCTTTGGCTTTGAAGGGGGTTTGTGAAATTTTTGTAGGGATCGAAAACTAATTATACGCTTACATATTATCGAAACTATGGTAGCCATCATCCTAACAAGCCAATAATCTTAAAAATCGGGCACCATTTGAAAGAGTTATGGTACTTTCAAATTTTGCAAATTTTTCGTGTACTAACCCCTTTGGATTTGAAGGGGGTTTGTGAAATTTTTTTAGCGATCGAAAACTACTTATACACCAACATATTCTCGAAAATATGGTAACCATCATCTTAACAAGCAAAGAATCTTAAAAATCGGGCACCATTTGAAAGAGTTATGGTACTTTCAAATTTTGCAAGTTTTTCGTGTACTACCCCCTTTGGCTTTGAAGGGGGTTTGTGAAATTTTTGTAGGGATCGAAAACTAATTATACGCTTACATATTATCGAAACTATGGTAGCCATCATCCTAACAAGCCAAGAATCTTAAAAATCGGGCACCATTTGAAAGAGTTATGGTACTTTCAAATTTTGCAAATTTTTCGTGTACTAACCCCTTTGGATTTGATGGGGGTTTGTGAAATTTTTTTAGCGATCGAAAACTACTTATACGCCAACATATTCTCGAAAATATGGTAACCATCATCTTAACAAGCAAAGAATCTTAAAAATCGGCCACCATTTGAAAGAGTTATGGTACTTTCAAATTTTGCAAGTTTTTCGTGTACTAACCCCTTTGGCTTTGAAGGGGGTTTGTGAAATTTTTTTAGTGATCGAAAACTAAGTATACGCCTACATATTCTCGAAAATATGGTAACCATCATCCTAACAAGCAAAGAATCTTAAAAATCGGGCACCATTTGAAAGAGTTATGGTAGTTTCAAATTTTTCAAGTTTTTCGTGTACTACCCCCTTTGGCTTTGAAGGGGGTTTGTGAAATTTTTGTAGGGATCGAAAACTAATTATACGCTTACATATTATCGAAACTATGGTAGCCATCATCCTAACAAGCCAATAATCTTAAAAATCGGGCACCATTTGAAAGAGTTATGGTACTTTCAAATTTTGCAAATTTTTCGTGTACTAACCCCTTTGGATTTGAAGGGGGTTTGTGAAATTTTTTTAGCGATCGAAAACTACTTATACACCAACATATTCTCGAAAATATGGTAACCATCATCTTAACAAGCAAAGAATCTTAAAAATCGGGCACCATTTGAAAGAGTTATGGTACTTTCAAATTTTGCAAGTTTTTCGTGTACTACCCCCTTTGGCTTTGAAGGGGGTTTGTGAAATTTTTGTAGGGATCGAAAACTAATTATACGCTTACATATTATCGAAACTATGGTAGCCATCATCCTAACAAGCCAAGAATCTTAAAAATCGGGCACCATTTGAAAGAGTTATGGTACTTTCAAATTTTGCAAATTTTTCGTGTACTAACCCCTTTGGATTTGATGGGGGTTTGTGAAATTTTTTTAGCGATCGAAAACTACTTATACGCCAACATATTCTCGAAAATATGGTAACCATCATCTTAACAAGCAAAGAATCTTAAAAATCGGCCACCATTTGAAAGAGTTATGGTACTTTCAATTTTGCAAGTTTTTCGTTTACTACCCCCTTTGGCTTTGAAGGGGGTTTGTGAAATTTTTGTAGGGATCGAAAACTAATTATACGCTTACATATTATCGAAACTATGGTAACCATCATCCTAACAAGCCAAGAATCTTAAAAATCGGGCACCATTTGAAAGAGTTATGGTACTTTCAAATTTTGCAAATTTTTCGTGTACTAACCCCTTTGGATTTGAAGGGGGTTTGTGAAATATTTTTAGCGATCGAAATCTACTTATACGCCAACATATTCTCGAAAATATGGTAACCATCATCTTAACAAGCAAAGAATCTTAAAAATCGGCCACCATTTGAAAGAGTTATGGTACTTTCAAATTTTCCATGTTTTTCGTGTACTACCCCCTTTGGCTTTGAAGGGGGTTTGTGAAATTTTTGTAGGGATCGAAAACTAATTATACGCTTACATATTATCGAAACTATGGTAACCATCATCCTAACAAGCCAAGAATCTTAAAAATCGGGCACCATTTGAAAGAGTTATGGTACTTTCAAATTTTGCAAATTTTTCGTGTACTAACTAACCCCTTTGGATTTGATGGGGGTTTGTGAAATTTTTTTAGCGATCGAAAACTACTTATACGCCAACATATTCTCTAAAATATGGTAACCATCATCTTAACAAGCAAAGAATCTTAAAAATCGGGCACCATTTGAAAGAGTTATGGTACTTTCAAATTTTGCAAGTTTTTCGTGTACGGTACCCTTTGGCTTTGAAGGGGGTTTGTGAAATTTTTGTAGGGATCGAAAACTAATTATACGCTTACATATTATCGAAACTATGGTAACCATCATCCTAACAAGCCAAGAATCTTAAAAATCGGGCACCATTTGAAAGAGTTATGGTACTTTCAAATTTTGCAAATTTTTCGTGTACTAACCCCTTTGGATTTGAACGGGGTTTGTGAAATATTTTTAGCGATCGAAATCTACTTATACGCCAACATATTCTCGAAAATATGGTAACCATCATCTTAACAAGCAAAGAATCTTAAAAATCGGCCACCATTTGAAAGAGTTATGGTACTTTCAAATTTTCCATGTTTTTCGTGTACTACCCCCTTTGGCTTTGAAGGGGGTTTGTGAAATTTTTGTAGGGATCGAAAACTAATTATACGCTTACATATTATCGAAACTATGGTAACCATCATCCTAACAAGCCAAGAATCTTAAAAATCGGGCACCATTTGAAAGAGTTATGGTACTTTCAAATTTTGCAAATTTTTCGTGTACTAACCCCTTTGGATTTGATGGGGGTTTGTGAAATTTTTTTAGCGATCGAAAACTACTTATACGCCAACATATTCTCGAAAATATGGTAACCATCATCTTAACAAGCAAAGAATCTTAAAAATCGGCCACCATTTGAAAGAGTTATGGTACTTTCAAATTTTGCAAGTTTTTCGTGTACTACCCCTTTGGCTTTGAAGGGGGTTTGTGAAATTTTTGTAGGGATCGAAAACTAATTATACGCTTACATATTATCGAAACTATGGTAACCATCATCCTAACAAGCCAAGAATCTTAAAAATCGGGCACCATTTGAAAGAGTTATGGTACTTTCAAATTTTGCAAATTTTTCGTGTACTAACCCCTTTGGATTTGATGGGGGTTTGTGAAATTTTTTTAGCGATCGAAAACTACTTATACGCCAACATATTCTCGAAAATATGGTAACCATCATCTTAACAAGCAAAGAATCTTAAAAATCGGCCACCATTTGAAAGAGTTATGGTACTTTCAATTTTGCAAGTTTTTCGTTTACTACCCCCTTTGGCTTTGAAGGGGGTTTGTGAAATTTTTGTAGGGATCGAAAACTAATTATACGCTTACATATTATCGAAACTATGGTAACCATCATCCTAACAAGCCAAGAATCTTAAAAATCGGGCACCATTTGAAAGAGTTATGGTACTTTCAAATTTTGCAAATTTTTCGTGTACTAACCCCTTTGGATTTGAAGGGGGTTTGTGAAATATTTTTAGCGATCGAAATCTACTTATACGCCAACATATTCTCGAAAATATGGTAACCATCATCTTAACAAGCAAAGAATCTTAAAAATCGGCCACCATTTGAAAGAGTTATGGTACTTTCAAATTTTCCATGTTTTTCGTGTACTACCCCCTTTGGCTTTGAAGGGGGTTTGTGAAATTTTTGTAGGGATCGAAAACTAATTATACGCTTACATATTATCGAAACTATGGTAACCATCATCCTAACAAGCCAAGAATCTTAAAAATCGGGCACCATTTGAAAGAGTTATGGTACTTTCAAATTTTGCAAATTTTTCGTGTACTAACTAACCCCTTTGGATTTGATGGGGGTTTGTGAAATTTTTTTAGCGATCGAAAACTACTTATACGCCAACATATTCTCTAAAATATGGTAACCATCATCTTAACAAGCAAAGAATCTTAAAAATCGGGCACCATTTGAAAGAGTTATGGTACTTTCAAATTTTGCAAGTTTTTCGTGTACGGTACCCTTTGGCTTTGAAGGGGGTTTGTGAAATTTTTGTAGGGATCGAAAACTAATTATACGCTTACATATTATCGAAACTATGGTAACCATCATCTTAACAAGCAAAGAATCTTAAAAATCGGCCACCATTTGAAAGAGTTATGGTACTTTCAAATTTTGCAAGTTTTTCGTGTACTACCCCTTTGGCTTTGAAGGGGGTTTGTGAAATTTTTGTAGGGATCGAAAACTAATTATACGCTTACATATTATCGAAACTATGGTAACCATCATCCTAACAAGCCAAGAATCTTAAAAATCGGGCACCATTTGAAAGAGTTATGGTACTTTCAAATTTTGCAAATTTTTCGTGTACTAACCCCTTTGGATTTGAAGGGGGTTTGTGAAATTTTTTTAGCGATCGAAAACTACTTATACACCAACATATTCTCGAAAATATGGTAACCATCATCTTAACAAGCAAAGAATCTTAAAAATCGGGCACCATTTGAAAGAGTTATGGTACTTTCAAATTTTGCAAGTTTTTCGTGTACTACCCCCTTTGGCTTTGAAGGGGGTTTGTGAAATTTTTGTAGGGATCGAAAACTAATTATACGCTTACATATTATCGAAACTATGGTAGCCATCATCCTAACAAGCCAAGAATCTTAAAAATCGGGCACCATTTGAAAGAGTTATGGTACTTTCAAATTTTGCAAATTTTTCGTGTACTAACCCCTTTGGATTTGATGGGGGTTTGTGAAATTTTTTTAGCGATCGAAAACTACTTATACGCCAACATATTATCGAAACTATGGTAACCATCATCTTAACAAGCAAAGAATCTTAAAAATCGGGCACCATTTGAAAGAGTTATGGTACTTTCAAATTTTGCAAATTTTTCGTGTACTACCCCCTTTGGCTTTGAAGGGGGTTTGTGAAATTTTTGTAGGGATCGAAAACTAATTATACGCTTACATATTATCGAAACTATGGTAACCATCATCCTAACAAGCCAAGAATCTTAAAAATCGGGCACCATTTGAAAGAGTTATGGTACTTTCAAATTTTGCAAATTTTTCGTGTACTAACCCCTTTGGATTTGATGGGGGTTTGTGAAATTTTTTTAGCGATCGAAAACTACTTATACGCCAACATATTCTCGAAAATATGGTAACCATCATCTTAACAAGCAAAGAATCTTAAAAATCGGCCACCATTTGAAAGAGTTATGGTACTTTCAAATTTTGCAAGTTTTTCGTTTACTACCCCCTTTGGCTTTGAAGGGGGTTTGTGAAATTTTTGTAGGGATCGAAAACTAATTATACGCTTACATATTATCGAAACTATGGTAACCATCATCCTAACAAGCCAAGAATCTTAAAAATCGGGCACCATTTGAAAGAGTTATGGTACTTTCAAATTTTGCAAATTTTTCGTGTACTAACCCCTTTGGATTTGAAGGGGGTTAGTGAAATTTTTTTAGCGATCGAAAACTACTTATACGCCAACATATTTTCAAAAATATGGTAACCATCATCTTAACAAGCAAAGAATCTTAAAAATCGGGCACCATTTGAAAGAGTTATGGTACTTTCAAATTTTGCATGTTTTTCGTGTACTACACCCTTTGGCTTTGAAGGGGGTTTGTGAAATTTTTGTAGGGATCAAAAACTAATTATACGCTTACATATTATCGAAACTATGGTAACCATCATCCTACAAAGCCAAGAATCTTAAAAATCGGTCACCATTTGAAAGAGTTATGGTACTTTCAAATTTTGCAAATTTTTCGTGTACTACCCCATTTGGCTTTGAAGGGGGTTTGTGAAATTTTTGTAGGGATCGAAAACTAATTATACGCTTACATATTCTCGAAACTATGGTAACCATCATCCTAACAAGCCAAGAATCTTAAAAATCGGGCACTATTTGAAAGAAATATTATAATTTCAAATTTTGCAAATTTTTCGTGTACTAACCCCTTTGGCTTTGAAGGGGGTTTGTGAAATTTTTTTAGTGATCGAAAACTAAGTATACGCCTACATATTCTCGAAAATATGGTAACCATCATCCTAACATGCAAAGAATCTTAAAAATCGGGCACCATTTGAAAGAGTTATGGTAGTTTCAAATTTTTCAAGTTTTTCGTGTACTACCCCCTTTGGCTTTGAAGGGGGTTTGTGAAATTTTTGTAGGGAT
The DNA here is from genome assembly GCF_054948205.1 of Urtica dioica subsp. dioica. Lineage (NCBI taxonomy): Eukaryota > Viridiplantae > Streptophyta > Magnoliopsida > Rosales > Urticaceae > Urtica > Urtica dioica. The sequence continues at coordinate 50,857,424 of NC_142758.1, forward strand.
CGAAAACTAATTATACGCTTACATATTATCGAAACTATGGTAGCCATCATCCTAACAAGCCAATAATCTTAAAAATCGGGCACCATTTGAAAGAGTTATGGTACTTTCAAATTTTGCAAATTTTTCGTGTACTAACCCCTTTGGATTTGAAGGGGGTTTGTGAAATTTTTTTAGCGATCGAAAACTACTTATACGCCAACATATTCTCAAAAATATGGTAACCATCATCTTAACAAGCAAAGAATCTTAAAAATCGGGCACCATTTGAAAGAGTTATGGTACTTTCAAATTTTGCAAGTTTTTCGTGTACTACCCCCTTTGGCTTTGAAGGGGGTTTGTGAAATTTTTGTAGGGATCGAAAACTAATTATACGCTTACATATTATCGAAACTATGGTAACCATCATCCTAACAAGCCAAGAATCTTAAAAATCGGGCACCATTTGAAAGAGTTATGGTACTTTCAAATTTTGCAAATTTTTCGTGTACTAACCCCTTTGGATTTGAAGGGGGTTTGTGAAATTTTTTTAGCGATCGAAAACTACTTATACGCCAACATATTCTCGAAAATATGGTAACCATCATCTTAACAAGCAAAGAATCTTAAAAATCGGCCACCATTTGAAAGAGTTATGGTACTTTCAAATTTTGCAAGTTTTTCGTGTACTACCCCTTTGGCTTTGAAGGGGGTTTGTGAAATTTTTGTAGGGATCGAAAACTAATTATACGCTTACATATTATCGAAACTATGGTAACCATCATCCTAACAAGCCAAGAATCTTAAAAATCGGGCACCATTTGAAAGAGTTATGGTACTTTCAAATTTTGCAAATTTTTCGTGTACTAACCCCTTTGGATTTGAAGGGGGTTTGTGAAATATTTTTAGCGATTGAAAACTACTTATACGCCAACATATTCTCGAAAATATGGTAACCATCATCTTAACAAGCAAAGAATCTTAAAAATCGGCCACCATTTGAAAGAGTTATGGTACTTTCAAATTTTGCAAGTTTTTCGTGTACTACCCCCTTTGGCTTTGAAGGGGGTTTGTGAAATTTTTGTAGGGATCGAAAACTAATTATACGCTTACATATTATCGAAACTATGGTAACCATCATCCTAACAAGCCAAGAATCTTAAAAATCGGGCACCATTTGAAAGAGTTATGGTACTTTCAAATTTTGCAAATTTTTCGTGTACTAACCCCTTTGGATTTGATGGGGGTTTGTGAAATTTTTTTAGCGATCGAAAACTACTTATACGCCAACATATTCTCGAAAATATGGTAACCATCATCTTAACAAGCAAAGAATCTTAAAAATCGGCCACCATTTGAAAGAGTTATGGTACTTTCAAATTTTGCAAGTTTTTCGTTTACTACCCCCTTTGGCTTTGAAGGGGGTTTGTGAAATTTTTGTAGGGATCGAAAACTAATTATACGCTTACATATTATCGAAACTATGGTAACCATCATCCTAACAAGCCAAGAATCTTAAAAATCGGGCACCATTTGAAAGAGTTATGGTACTTTCAAATTTTGCAAATTTTTCGTGTACTAACCCCTTTGGATTTGAAGGGGGTTAGTGAAATTTTTTTAGCGATCGAAAACTACTTATACGCCAACATATTTTCGAAAATATGGTAACCATCATCTTAACAAGCAAAGAATCTTAAAAATCGGGCACCATTTGAAAGAGTTATGGTACTTTCAAATTTTGCATGTTTTTCGTGTACTACACCCTTTGGCTTTGAAGGGGGTTTGTGAAATTTTTGTAGGGATCAAAAACTAATTATACGCTTACATATTATCGAAACTATGGTAACCATCATCCTACAAAGCCAAGAATCTTAAAAATCGGTCACCATTTGAAAGAGTTATGGTACTTTCAAATTTTGCAAATTTTTCGTGTACTACCCCATTTGGCTTTGAAGGGGGTTTGTGAAATTTTTGTAGGGATCGAAAACTAATTATACGCTTACATATTCTCGAAACTATGGTAACCATCATCCTAACAAGCCAAGAATCTTAAAAATCTGGCACTATTTGAAAGAAATATTATAATTTCAAATTTTGCAAATTTTTCGTGTACTAACCCCTTTGGCTTTGAAGGGGGTTTGTGAAATTTTTTTAGTGATCGAAAACTAAGTATACGCCTACATATTCTCGAAAATATGGTAACCATCATCCTAACATGCAAAGAATCTTAAAAATCGGGCACCATTTGAAAGAGTTATGGTAGTTTCAAATTTTTCAAGTTTTTCGTGTACTACCCCCTTTGGCTTTGAAGGGGGTTTGTGAAATTTTTGTAGGGATCGAAAACTAATTATACGCTTACATATTATCGAAACTATGGTAGCCATCATCCTAACAAGCCAATAATCTTAAAAATCGGGCACCATTTGAAAGAGTTATGGTACTTTCAAATTTTGCAAATTTTTCGTGTACTAACCCCTTTGGATTTGAAGGGGGTTTGTGAAATTTTTTTAGCGATCGAAAACTACTTATACGCCAACATATTCTCAAAAATATGGTAACCATCATCTTAACAAGCAAAGAATCTTAAAAATCGGGCACCATTTGAAAGAGTTATGGTACTTTCAAATTTTGCAAGTTTTTCGTGTACTACCCCCTTTGGCTTTGAAGGGGGTTTGTGAAATTTTTGTAGGGATCGAAAACTAATTATACGCTTACATATTATCGAAACTATGGTAACCATCATCCTAACAAGCCAAGAATCTTAAAAATCGGGCACCATTTGAAAGAGTTATGGTACTTTCAAATTTTGCAAATTTTTCGTGTACTAACCCCTTTGGATTTGAAGGGGGTTTGTGAAATTTTTTTAGCGATCGAAAACTACTTATACGCCAACATATTCTCGAAAATATGGTAACCATCATCTTAACAAGCAAAGAATCTTAAAAATCGGCCACCATTTGAAAGAGTTATGGTACTTTCAAATTTTGCAAGTTTTTCGTGTACTACCCCTTTGGCTTTGAAGGGGGTTTGTGAAATTTTTGTAGGGATCGAAAACTAATTATACGCTTACATATTATCGAAACTATGGTAACCATTATCCTAACAAGCCAAGAATCTTAAAAATCGGGCACCATTTAAAAGAGTTATGGTACTTTCAAATTTTGCAAATTTTTCGTGTACTAACCCCTTTGGATTTGAAGGGGGTTTGTAAAATATTTTTAGCGATTGAAAACTACTTATACGCCAACATATTCTCGAAAATATGGTAACCATCATCTTAACAAGCAAAGAATCTTAAAAATCGGCCACCATTTGAAAGAGTTATGGTACTTTCAAATTTTGCAAGTTTTTCGTGTACTACCCCCTTTGGCTTTGAAGGGGGTTTGTGAAATTTTTGTAGGGATCGAAAACTAATTATACGCTTACATATTATCGAAACTATGGTAACCATCATCCTAACAAGCCAAGAATCTTAAAAATCGGGCACCATTTGAAAGAGTTATGGTACTTTCAAATTTTGCAAATTTTTCGTGTACTAACCCCTTTGGATTTGATGGGGGTTTGTGAAATTTTTTTAGCGATCGAAAACTACTTATACGCCAACATATTCTCGAAAATATGGTAACCATCATCTTAACAAGCAAAGAATCTTAAAAATCGGCCACCATTTGAAAGAGTTATGGTACTTTCAAATTTTGCAAGTTTTTCGTTTACTACCCCCTTTGGCTTTGAAGGGGGTTTGTGAAATTTTAGTAGGGATCGAAAACTAATTATACGCTTACATATTATCGAAACTATGGTAACCATCATCCTAACAAGCCAAGAATCTTAAAAATCGGGCACCATTTGAAAGAGTTATGGTACTTTCAAATTTTGCAAATTTTTCGTGTACTAACCCCTTTGGATTTGAAGGGGGTTAGTGAAATTTTTTTAGCGATCGAAAACTACTTATACGCCAACATATTTTCGAAAATATGGTAACCATCATCTTAACAAGCAAAGAATCTTAAAAATCGGGCACCATTTGAAAGAGTTATGGTACTTTCAAATTTTGCATGTTTTTCGTGTACTACCCCCTTTGGCTTTGAAGGGGGTTTGTGAAATTTTTGTAGGGATCAAAAACTAATTATACGCTTACATATTATCGAAACTATGGTAACCATCATCCTACAAAGCCAAGAATCTTAAAAATCGGTCACCATTTGAAAGAGTTATGGTACTTTCAAATTTTGCAAATTTTTCGTGTACTACCCCATTTGGCTTTGAAGGGGGTTTGTGAAATTTTTGTAGGGATCGAAAACTAATTATACGCTTACATATTATCGAAACTATGGTAACCATCATCCTAACAAGCCAAGAATCTTAAAAATCGGGCACCATTTGAAAGAGTTATGGTACTTTCAAATTTTGCAAATTTTTCGTGTACTAACCCCTTTGGATTTGATGGGGGTTTGTGAAATTTTTTTAGCGATCGAAAACTACTTATACGCCAACATATTCTCAAAAATATGGTAACCATCATCTTAACAAGCAAAGAATCTTAAAAATCGGCCACCATTTGAAAGAGTTATGGTACTTTCAAATTTTGCAAGTTTTTCGTTTACTACCCCCTTTGGCTTTGAAGGGGGTTTGTGAAATTTTAGTAGGGATCGAAAACTAATTATACGCTTACATATTATCGAAACTATGGTAACCATCATCCTAACAAGCCAAGAATCTTAAAAATCGGGCACCATTTGAAAGAGTTATGGTACTTTCAAATTTTGCAAATTTTTCGTGTACTAACCCCTTTGGATTTGAAGGGGGTTAGTGAAATTTTTTTAGCGATCGAAAACTACTTATACGCCAACATATTTTCGAAAATATGGTAACCATCATCTTAACAAGCAAAGAATCTTAAAAATCGGGCACCATTTGAAAGAGTTATGGTACTTTCAAATTTTGCATGTTTTTCGTGTACTACCCCCTTTGGCTTTGAAGGGGGTTTGTGAAATTTTTGTAGGGATCAAAAACTAATTATACGCTTACATATTATCGAAACTATGGTAACCATCATCCTACAAAGCCAAGAATCTTAAAAATCGGTCACCATTTGAAAGAGTTATGGTACTTTCAAATTTTGCAAATTTTTCGTGTACTACCCCATTTGGCTTTGAAGGGGGTTTGTGAAATTTTTGTAGGGATCGAAAACTAATTATACGCTTACATATTCTCGAAACTATGGTAACCATCATCCTAACAAGCCAAGAATCTTAAAAATCGGGCACTATTTGAAAGAAATATTATAATTTCAAATTTTGCAAATTTTTCGTGTACTAACCCCTTTGGCTTTGAAGGGGGTTTGTGAAATTTTTTTAGTGATCGAAAACTAAGTATACGCCTACATATTCTCGAAAATATGGTAACCATCATCCTAACAAGCAAAGAATCTTAAAAATCGGGCACCATTTGAAAGAGTTATGGTACTTTCAAATTTTGCAAGTTTTTCGTGTACTACCCCCCTTTGGCTTTGAAGGGGGTTTGTTAAATTTTTGTAGGGATCGAAAACTAATTATACGCTTACATATTATCGAAACTATGGTAACCATCATCCTAACAAGCCAAGAATCTTAAAAATCGGGCACCATTTGAAAGAGTTATGGTACTTTCAAATTTTGCAAATTTTTCGTGTACTAACCCCTTTGGATTTGAAGGGGGTTTGTGAAATTTTTTTAGCGATCGAAAACTACTTATACGCCAACATATTTTCGAAAATATGGTAACCATCATCCTAACAAGCAAAGAATCTTAAAAATCGGGCACCATTTGAAAGAGTTATGGTAGTTTCAAATTTTGCAAGTTTTTCGTGTACTACCACCTTTGGCTTTGAAGGGGGTTTGTGAAATTTTTGTAGGGATCGAAAACTAATTATACGCTTACATATTATCGAAACTATGGTAGCCATCATCCTAACAAGCCAAAAATCTTAAAAATCGGGCACTATTTGAAAGAGTTATGGTACTTTCAAATTTTGCAAATTTTTCGTGTACTAACCCCTTTGGATTTGAAGGGGGTTTGTGAAATTTTTTTAGCGATCGAAAAATACTTATACGCCAACATATTCTCGAAAATATGGTAACCATCATCTTAACAAGCAAAGAATCTTAAAAATCGGGCACCATTTGAAAGAGTTATGGTACTTTCAAATTTTGCAAGTTTTTCGTGTACTACCCCCTTTGGCTTTGAAGGGGGTTTGTTAAATTTTTGTAGGGATCAAAAACTAATTATACGCTTACATATTATCGAAACTATGGTAACCATCATCCTAACAAGCCAAGAATCTTAAAAATCGGGCACCATTTGAAAGAGTTATGGTACTTTCAAATTTTGCAAATTTTTCGTGTACTAACCCCTTTGGATTTGAAGGGGGTTAGTGAAATTTTTTTAGCGATCGAAAACTACTAATACGCCAACATATTTTCAAAAATATGGTAACCATCATCTTAACAAGCAAAGAATCTTAAAAATCGGGCACCATTTGAAAGAGTTATGGTACTTTCAAATTTTGCATGTTTTTCGTGTACTACCCCCTTTGGCTTTGAAGGGGGTTTGTGAAATTTTTGTAGGGATCGAAAACTAATTATACGCTTACATATTATCGAAACTATGGTAACCATCATCCTAAAAAGCCAAGAATCTTAAAAATCGGGCACCATTTGAAAGAGTTATGGTACTTTCAAATTTTGCAAGTTTTTCGTGTACTACCCCTTTTGGCTTTGAAGGGGGTTTGTGAAATTTTTGTAGGGATCGAAAACTAATTATACGCTTACATATTATCGAAACTATGGTAACCATCATCCTAACAAGCCAAGAATCTTAAAAATCGGGCACCATTTGAAAGAGTTATGGTACTTTCAAATTTTCCAAATTTTTCGTGTACTAACCCCTTTGTATTTGAAGGGGGTTTTTGAAATTTTTTTAGCGATCGAAAACTACTTATACGCCAACATATTCTCGAAAATATGGTAACCATCATCTTAACAAGCAAAGAATCTTAAAAATCGGGCACCATTTGAAAGAGTTATGGTACTTTCAAATTTTGCATGTTTTTCGTGTACTACCCCCTTTGGCTTTGAAGGGGGTTTGTGAAATTTTTGTAGGGATCAAAAACTAATTATACGCTTACATATTATCGAAACTATGGTAACCATCATCCTACAAAGCCAAGAATCTTAAAAATCGGTCACCATTTGAAAGAGTTATGGTACTTTCAAATTTTGCAAATTTTTCGTGTACTACCCCATTTGGCTTTGAAGGGGGTTTGTGAAATTTTTGTAGGGATCGAAAACTAATTATACGCTTACATATTCTCGAAACTATGGTAACCATCATCCTAACAAGCCAAGAATCTTAAAAATCGGGCACTATTTGAAAGAAATATTATAATTTCAAATTTTGCAAATTTTTCGTGTACTAACCCCTTTGGCTTTGAAGGGGGTTTGTGAAATTTTTTTAGGGATCGAAAACTAAGTATACGCCTACATATTCTCGAAAATATGGTAACCATCATCCTAACAAGCAAAGAATCTTAAAAATCGGGCACCATTTGAAAGAGTTATGGTACTTTCAAATTTTCCAAATTTTTCGTGTACTAACCCCTTTGTATTTGAAGGGGGTTTTTGAAATTTTTTTAGCGATCGAAAACTACTTATACGCCAACATATTCTCGAAAATATGGTAACCATCATCTTAACAAGCAAAGAATCTTAAAAATCGGGCACCATTTGAAAGAGTTATGGTACTTTCAAATTTTGCAAGTTTTTCGTGTACTACCCCCTTTGGCATTGAAGGGAGTTTGTGAAATTTTTGTAGGGATGGAAAACTAATTATACGCTTACATATTATCGAAACTATGGTAACCATCATCCTAAAAAGCCAAGAATCTTAAAAATCGGGCACCATTTGAAAGAGTTATGGTACTTTCAAATTTTGCAAGTTTTTCGTGTACTACCCCCTTTCGCATTAAAGGGAGTTTGTGAAATTTTTGTAGGGATCGAAAACTAATTATACGCTTACATATTATCGAAACTATGGTAACCATCATCCTAACAAGCCAAGAATCTTAAAAATCGGGCACCATTTGAAAGGGTTATGGTACTTTCAAATTTTGCAAATTTTTCGTGCACTAACCCCTTTGGATTTGAAGGGGGTTAGTGAAATTTTTTTAGCGATCGAAAACTACTTATACGCCAACATATTTTCGAAAATATGGTAACCATCATCTTAACAAGCAAAGAATCTTAAAAATCGGGCACCATTTGAAAGAGTTATGGTACTTTCAAATTTTGCATGTTTTTCGTGTACTACCCCCTTTGGCTTTGAAGGGGGTTTGTGAAATTTTTGTAGGGATCGAAAACTAATTATACGCTTACATATTATCGAAACTATGGTAACCATCATCCTAAAAAGCCAAGAATCTTAAAAATCGGGCACCATTTGAAAGAGTTATGGTACTTTCAAATTTTGCAAGTTTTTCGTGTACTACCCCCTTTGGCTTTGAAGGGGGTTTGTGAAATTTTTGTAGGGATCGAAAACTAATTATACGCTTACATATTATCGAAACTATGGTAACCATCATCCTAACAAGCCAAGAATCTTAAAAATCGGGCACCATTTGAAAGAGTTATGGTACTTTCAAATTTTCCAAATTTTTCGTGTACTAACCCCTTTGTATTTGAAGAGGGTTTTTGAAATTGTTTTAGCGATCGAAAACTACTTATACGCCAACATATTCTCGAAAATATGGTAACCATCATCTTAACAAGCAAAGAATCTTAAAAATCGGGCACCATTTGAAAGAGTTATGGTACTTTCAAATTTTGCATGTTTTTCGTGTACTACCCCCTTTGGCTTTGAAGGGGGTTTGTGAAATTTTTGTAGGGATCAAAAACTAATTATACGCTTACATATTATCGAAACTATGGTAACCATCATCCTACAAAGCCAAGAATCTTAAAAATCGGTCACCATTTGAAAGAGTTATGGTACTTTCAAATTTTGCAAATTTTTCGTGTACTACCCCATTTGGCTTTGAAGGGGGTTTGTGAAATTTTTGTAGGGATCGAAAACTAATTATACGCTTACATATTCTCGAAACTATGGTAACCATCATCCTAACAAGCCAAGAATCTTAAAAATCGGGCACTATTTGAAAGAAATATTATAATTTCAAATTTTGCAAATTTTTCGTGTACTAACCCCTTTGGCTTTGAAGGGGGTTTGTGAAATTTTTTTAGTGATCGAAAACTAAGTATACGCCTACATATTCTCGAAAATATGGTAACCATCATCCTAACAAGCAAAGAATCTTAAAAATCGGGCACCATTTGAAAGAGTTATGGTACTTTCAAATTTTCCAAATTTTTCGTGTACTAACCCCTTTGTATTTGAAGGGGGTTTTTGAAATTTTTTTAGCGATCGAAAACTACTTATACGCCAACATATTCTCGAAAATATGGTAACCATCATCTTAACAAGCAAAGAATCTTAAAAATCGGGCACCATTTGAAAGAGTTATGGTACTTTCAAATTTTGCAAGTTTTTCGTGTACTACCCCCTTTGGCATTGAAGGGAGTTTGTGAAATTTTTGTAGGGATGGAAAACTAATTATACGCTTACATATTATCGAAACTATGGTAACCATCATCCTAAAAAGCCAAGAATCTTAAAAATCGGGCACCATTTGAAAGAGTTATGGTACTTTCAAATTTTGCAAGTTTTTCGTGTACTACCCCCTTTGGCATTAAAGGGAGTTTGTGAAATTTTTGTAGGGATCGAAAACTAATTATACGCTTACATATTATCGAAACTATGGTAACCATCATCCTAACAAGCCAAGAATCTTAAAAATCGGGCACCATTTGAAAGGGTTATGGTACTTTCAAATTTTGCAAATTTTTCGTGTACTAACCCCTTTGGATTTGAAGGGGGTTAGTGAAATTTTTTTAGCGATCGAAAACTACTTATACGCCAACATATTTTCGAAAATATGGTAACCATCATCTTAACAAGCAAAGAATCTTAAAAATCGGGCACCATTTGAAAGAGTTATGGTACTTTCAAATTTTGCATGTTTTTCGTGTACTACCCCCTTTGGCTTTGAAGGGGGTTTGTGAAATTTTTGTAGGGATCAAAAACTAATTATACGCTTACATATTATCGAAACTATGGTAACCATCATCCTACAAAGCCAAGAATCTTAAAAATCGTTCACCATTTGAAAGAGTTATGGTACTTTCAAATTTTGCAAATTTTTCGTGTACTATACCCCATTTGGCTTTGAAGGGGGTTTGTGAAATTTTTGTAGGGATCGAAAACTAATTATACGCTTACATATTCTCGAAACTATGGTAACCATCATCCTAACAAGCCAAGAATCTTAAAAATCGGGCACTATTTGAAAGAAATATTATAATTTCAAATTTTGCAAATTTTTCGTGTACTAACCCCTTTGGCTTTGAAGGGGGTTTGTGAAATTTTTTTAGTGATCGAAAACTAAGTATACGCCTACATATTCTCGAAAATATGGTAACCATCATCCTAACAAGCAAAGAATCTTAAAAATCGGGCACCATTTGAAAGAGTTATGGTACTTTCAAATTTTGCAAGTTTTTCGTGTACTACCCCCTTTGGCTTTGAAGGGGGTTTGTTAAATTTTTGTAGGGATCGAAAACTAATTATACACTTACATATTATCGAAACTATGGTAACCATCATCCTAACAAGCCAAGAATCTTAAAAATCGGGCACCATTTGAAAGAGTTATGGTACTTTCAAATTTTGCAAATTTTTCGTGTACTAACCCCTTTGGATTTGAAGGGGGTTTGTGAAATTTTTTTAGCGATCGAAAACTACTTATACGCCAACATATTTTCGAAAATATGGTAACCATCATCCTAACAAGCAAAGAATCTTAAAAATCGGGCACCATTTGAAAGAGTTATGGTAGTTTCAAATTTTGCAAGTTTTTCGTGTACTACCCCCTTTGGCTTTGAAGGGGGTTTGTGAAATTTTTGTAGGGATCGAAAACTAATTATACGCTTACATATTATCGAAACTATGGTAGCCATCATCCTAACAAGCCAAAAATCTTAAAAATCGGGCACTATTTGAAAGAGTTATGGTACTTTCAAATTTTGCAAATTTTTCGTGTACTAACCCCTTTGGATTTGAAGGGGGTTTGTGAAATTTTTTTAGCGATCGAAAACTACTAATACGCCAACATATTCTCGAAAATATGGTAACCATCATCTTAACAAGCAAAGAATCTTAAAAATCGGGCACCATTTGAAAGAGTTATGGTACTTTCAAATTTTGCAAGTTTTTCGTGTACTACCCCCTTTGGCTTTGAAGGGGGTTTGTTAAATTTTTGTAGGGATCAAAAACTAATTATACGCTTACATATTATCGAAACTATGGTAACCATCATCCTAACAAGCCAAGAATCTTAAAAATCGGGCACCATTTGAAAGAGTTATGGTACTTTCAAATTTTGCAAATTTTTCGTGTACTAACGTTACCCTTTGGATTTGAAGGGGGTTAGTGAAATTTTTTTAGCGATCGAAAACTACTAATACGCCAACATATTTTCAAAAATATGGTAACCATCATCTTAACAAGCAAAGAATCTTAAAAATCGGGCACCATTTGAAAGAGTTATGGTACTTTCAAATTTTGCATGTTTTTCGTGTACTACCCCCTTTGGCTTTGAAGGGGGTTTGTGAAATTTTTGTAGGGATCGAAAACTAATTATACGCTTACATATTATCGAAACTATGGTAACCATCATCCTAACAAGCCAAGAATCTTAAAAATCGGGCACCATTTGAAAGAGTTATGGTACTTTCAAATTTTGCAAATTTTTCGTGTACTAACCCCTTTGGATTTGAAGGGGGTTTGTGAAATTTTTTTAGCGATCGAAAACTACTTATACGCCAACATATTCTCGAAAATATGGTAACCATCATCTTAACAAGCAAAGAATCTTAAAAATCGGCCACCATTTGAAAGAGTTATGGTACTTTCAAATTTTGCAAGTTTTTTCGTGTACTACCCCCTTTGGCTTTGAAGGGAGTTTGTGAAATTTTTGTAGGGATCAAAAACTAATTATACGCTTACATATTATCGAAACTATGGTAACCATCATCCTACAAAGCCAAGAATCTTAAAAATCGGTCACCATTTGAAAGAGTTATGGTACTTTGGATTTGAAGGGGGTTTGTGAAAATTTTTTAGCGATCGAAAACTACTTATACGCCAACATATTCTCGAAAATATGGTAACCATCATCTTAACAAGCAAAGAATCTTAAAAATCGGGCACCATTTGAAAGAGTTATGGTACTTTCAAATTTTGCAAGTTTTTCGTGTACTACCCCCTTTGGCTTTGAAGGGGGTTTGTTAAATTTTTGTAGGGATCAAAAACTAATTATACGCTTACATATTATCGAAACTATGGTAACCATCATCCTACAAAGCCAAGAATCTTAAAAATCGGTCACCATTTGAAAGAGTTATGGTACTTTCAAATTTTGCAAATTTTTCGTGTACTACCCCCTTTGGCTTTGAAGGGGGTTTGTGAAATTTTTGTAGGGATCGAAAACTAATTATACGATTACATATTCTCGAAACTATGGTAACCATCATCCTAACAAGCCAAGAATCTTAAAAATCGGGCACTATTTGATAGAAATATTATAATTTCAAATTTTGCAAATTTTTCGTGTACTAACCCCTTTGGCTTTGAAGGGGGTTTGTGAAATTTTTTTAGTGATCGAAAACTAAGTATACGCCTACATATTCTCGAAAATATGGTAACCATCATCCTAACAAGCAAAGAATCTTAAAAATCGGGCACCATTTGAAAGAGTTATGGTAGTTTCAAATTTTGCAAGTTTTTCGTGTACTACCCCCTTTGGCTTTGAAGGGGGTTTGTGAAATTTTTGTAGGGATCGAAAACTAATTATACGCTTACATATTATCGAAACTATGGTAACCATCATCCTAACAAGCCAAGAATCTTAAAAATCGGGCACCATTTGAAAGAGTTATGGTACTTTCAAATTTTGCAAATTTTTCGTGTACTAACCCCTTTGGATTTGAAGGGGGTTTGTGAAATTTTTTTAGCGATCGAAAACTACTTATACGCCAACATATTTTCGAAAATATGGTAACCATCATCCTAACAAGCAAAGAATCTTAAAAATCGGGCACCATTTGAAAGAGTTATGGTAGTTTCAAATTTTGCAAGTTTTTCGTGTACTACCCCCTTTGGCTTTGAAGGGGGTTTGTGAAATTTTTGTAGGGATCGAAAACTAATTATACGCTTACATATTATCGAAACTATGGTAGCCATCATCCTAACAAGCCAAAAATCTTAAAAATCGGGCACTATTTGAAAGAGTTATGGTACTTTCAAATTTTGCAAATTTTTCGTGTACTAACCCCTTTGGATTTGAAGGGGGTTTGTGAAATTTTTTTAGCGATCGAAAACTACTAATACGCCAACATATTCTCGAAAATATGGTAACCATCATCTTAACAAGCAAAGAATCTTAAAAATCGGGCACCATTTGAAAGAGTTATGGTACTTTCAAATTTTGCAAGTTTTTCGTGTACTACCCCCTTTGGCTTTGAAGGGGGTTTGTTAAATTTTTGTAGGGATCAAAAACTAATTATACGCTTACATATTATCGAAACTATGGTAACCATCATCCTAACAAGCCAAGAATCTTAAAAATCGGGCACCATTTGAAAGAGTTATGGTACTTTCAAATTTTGCAAATTTTTCGTGTACTAACGTTACCCTTTGGATTTGAAGGGGGTTAGTGAAATTTTTTTAGCGATCGAAAACTACTAATACGCCAACATATTTTCAAAAATATGGTAACCATCATCTTAACAAGCAAAGAATCTTAAAAATCGGGCACCATTTGAAAGAGTTATGGTACTTTCAAATTTTGCATGTTTTTCGTGTACTACCCCCTTTGGCTTTGAAGGGGGTTTGTGAAATTTTTGTAGGGATCGAAAACTAATTATACGCTTACATATTATCGAAACTATGGTAACCATCATCCTAACAAGCCAAGAATCTTAAAAATCGGGCACCATTTGAAAGAGTTATGGTACTTTCAAATTTTGCAAATTTTTCGTGTACTAACCCCTTTGGATTTGAAGGGGGTTTGTGAAATTTTTTTAGCGATCGAAAACTACTAATACGCCAACATATTCTCGAAAATATGGTAACCATCATCTTAACAAGCAAAGAATCTTAAAAATCGGGCACCATTTGAAAGAGTTATGGTACTTTCAAATTTTGCAAGTTTTTCGTGTACTACCCCCTTTGGCTTTGAAGGGGGTTTGTTAAATTTTTGTAGGGATCAAAAACTAATTATACGCTTACATATTATCGAAACTATGGTAACCATCATCCTAACAAGCCAAGAATCTTAAAAATCGGGCACCATTTGAAAGAGTTATGGTACTTTCAAATTTTGCAAATTTTTCGTGTACTAACGTTACCCTTTGGATTTGAAGGGGGTTAGTGAAATTTTTTTAGCGATCGAAAACTACTAATACGCCAACATATTTTCAAAAATATGGTAACCATCATCTTAACAAGCAAAGAATCTTAAAAATCGGGCACCATTTGAAAGAGTTATGGTACTTTCAAATTTTGCATGTTTTTCGTGTACTACCCCCTTTGGCTTTGAAGGGGGTTTGTGAAATTTTTGTAGGGATCGAAAACTAATTATACGCTTACATATTATCGAAACTATGGTAACCATCATCCTACAAAGCCAAGAATCTTAAAAATCGGTCACCATTTGAAAGAGTTATGGTACTTTGGATTTGAAGGGGGTTTGTGAAATTTTTTTAGCGATCGAAAACTACTTATACGCCAACATATTCTCGAAAATATGGTAACCATCATCTTAACAAGCAAAGAATCTTAAAAATCGGGCACCATTTGAAAGAGTTATGGTACTTTCAAATTTTGCAAGTTTTTCGTGTACTACCCCCTTTGGCTTTGAAGGGGGTTTGTTAAATTTTTGTAGGGATCAAAAACTAATTATACGCTTACATATTATCGAAACTATGGTAACCATCATCCTACAAAGCCAAGAATCTTAAAAATCGGTCACCATTTGAAAGAGTTATGGTACTTTCAAATTTTGCAAATTTTTCGTGTACTACCCCCTTTGGCTTTGAAGGGGGTTTGTGAAATTTTTGTAGGGATCGAAAACTAATTATACGATTACATATTCTCGAAACTATGGTAACCATCATCCTAACAAGCCAAGAATCTTAAAAATCGGGCACTATTTGAAAGAAATATTATAATTTCAAATTTTGCAAATTTTTCGTGTACTAACCCCTTTGGCTTTGAAGGGGGTTTGTGAAATTTTTTTAGTGATCGAAAACTAAGTATACGCCTACATATTCTCGAAAATATGGTAACCATCATCCTAACAAGCAAAGAATCTTAAAAATCGGGCACCATTTGAAAGAGTTATGGTAGTTTCAAATTTTGCAAGTTTTTCGTGTACTACCCCCTTTGGCTTTGAAGGGGGTTTGTGAAATTTTTGTAGGGATCGAAAACTAATTATACGCTTACATATTATCGAAACTATGGTAGCCATCATCCTAACAAGCCAATAATCTTAAAAATCGGGCACCATTTGAAAGAGTTATGGTACTTTCAAATTTTGCAAATTTTTCGTGTACTAACCCCTTTGGATTTGAAGGGGGTTTGTGAAATTTTTTTAGCGATCGAAAACTACTTATACGCCAACATATTCTCGAAAATATGGTAACCATCATCTTAACAAGCAAAGAATCTTAAAAATCGGGCACCATTTGAAAGAGTTATGGTACTTTCAAATTTTGCAAGTTTTTCGTGTACTACCCCCTTTGGCTTTGAAGGGGGTTTGTGAAATTTTTGTAGGGATCGAAAACTAATTATACGCTTACATATTATCGAAACTATGGTAACCATCATCCTAACAAGCCAAGAATCTTAAAAATCGGGCACCATTTGAAAGAGTTATGGTACTTTCAAATTTTGCAAATTTTTCGTGTACTAACCCCTTTGGCTTTGAAGGGGGTTTGTGAAATTTTTGTAGGGATCAAAAACTAATTATACGCTTACATATTATCGAAACTATGGTAACCATCATCCTAAAAATCCAAGAATCTTAAAAATCGGGCACCATTTGAAAGAGTTATGGTACTTTCAAATTTTCCAAATTTTTCGTGTACTAACCCCTTTGTATTTGAAGGGGGTTTGTGAAATTTTTTTAGCGATCGAAAACTACTTATACGCCAACATATTCTCGAAAATATGGTAACCATCATCTTAACAAGCAAAGAATCTTAAAAATCGGGCACCATTTGAAAGAGTTATGGTACTTTCAAATTTTGCAAGTTTTTCGTGTACTACCCCCTTTGGCTTTGAAGGGGGTTTGTTAAATTTTTGTAGGGATCAAAAACTAATTATACGCTTACATATTATCGAAACTATGGTACCCATCATCCTACAAAGCCAAGAATCTTAAAAATCGGTCACCATTTGAAAGAGTTATGGTTCTTTCAAATTTTGCAAATTTTTCGTGTACTACCCCCTTTGGCTTTGAAGGGGGTTTGTGAAATTTTTGTAGGGATCGAAAACTAATTATACGATTACATATTCTCGAAACTATGGTAACCATCATCCTAACAAGCCAAGAATCTTAAAAATCGGGCACTATTTGAAAGAAATATTATAATTTCAAATTTTGCAAATTTTTCGTGTACTAACCCCTTTGGCTTTGAAGGGGGTTTGTGAAATTTTTTTAGTGATCGAAAACTAAGTATACGCCTACATATTCTCGAAAATATGGTAACCATCATCCTAACAAGCAAAGAATCTTAAAAATCGGGCACCATTTGAAAGAGTTATGGTAGTTTCAAATTTTGCAAGTTTTTCGTGTACTACCCCCTTTGGCTTTGAAGGGGGTTTGTGAAATTTTTGTAGGGATCGAAAACTAATTATACGCTTACATATTATCGAAACTATGGTAGCCATCATCCTAACAAGCCAATAATCTTAAAAATCGGGCACCATTTGAAAGAGTTATGGTACTTTCAAATTTTGCAAATTTTTCGTGTACTAACCCCTTTGGATTTGAAGGGGGTTTGTGAAATTTTTTTAGCGATCGAAAACTACTTATACGCCAACATATTCTCGAAAATATGGTAACCATCATCTTAACAAGCAAAGAATCTTAAAAATCGGGCACCATTTGAAAGAGTTATGGTACTTTCAAATTTTGCAAGTTTTTCGTGTACTACCCCCTTTGGCTTTGAAGGGGGTTTGTGAAATTTTTGTAGGGATCGAAAACTAATTATACGCTTACATATTATCGAAACTATGGTAACCATCATCCTAACAAGCCAAGAATCTTAAAAATCGGGCACCATTTGAAAGAGTTATGGTACTTTCAAATTTTGCAAATTTTTCGTGTACTAACCCCTTTGGCTTTGAAGGGGGTTTGTGAAATTTTTGTAGGGATCAAAAACTAATTATACGCTTACATATTATCGAAACTATGGTAACCATCATCCTAAAAATCCAAGAATCTTAAAAATCGGGCACCATTTGAAAGAGTTATGGTACTTTCAAATTTTCCAAATTTTTCGTGTACTAACCCCTTTGTATTTGAAGGGGGTTTGTGAAATTTTTTTAGCGATCGAAAACTACTTATACGCCAACATATTCTCGAAAATATGGTAACCATCATCTTAACAAGCAAAGAATCTTAAAAATCGGGCACCATTTGAAAGAGTTATGGTACTTTCAAATTTTGCAAGTTTTTCGTGTACTACCCCATTTGGCATTGAAGGGAGTTTGTGAAATTTTTGTAGGGATCGAAAACTAATTATACGCTTACATATTATCGAAACTATGGTAACCATCATCCTAAAAAGCCAAGAATCTTAAAAATCGGGCACCATTTGAAAGAGTTATGGTACTTTCAAATTTTGCAAGTTTTTCGTGTACTACCCCCTTTGGCTTTGAAGGGGGTTTGTGAAATTTTTGTAAGGATCGAAAACTAATTATACGCTTACATATTATCGAAACTATGGTAACCATCATCCTAACAAGCCAAGAATCTTAAAAATCGGGCACCATTTGAAAGAGTTATGGTACTTTCAAATTTTGCAAATTTTTCGTGTACTAACCCCTTTGGATTTGAAGGGGGTTTGTGAAATTTTTTTAGCGATCGAAAACTACTTATACGCCAACATATTCTCGAAAATATGGTAACCATCATCTTAACAAGCAAAGAATCTTAAAAATCGGCCACTATTTGAATGAGTTATGGTACTTTCAAATTTTGCAAGTTTTTCGTGTACTACCCCCTTTGGCTTTGAAGGGGGTTTGTTAAATTTTTGTAGGGATCAAAAACTAATTATACGGTTACATATTATCGAAACTATGGTAACCATCATCCTAAAAATCCAAGAATCTTAAAAATCGGGCACCATTTGAAAGAGTTATGGTACTTTCAAATTTTGCAAGTTTTTCGTGTACTACCCCCTTTGGCTTTGAAGGGGGTTTGTGAAATTTTTGTAGGGATCGAAAACTAATTATACGCTTACATATTATCGAAACTATGGTAACCATCATCCTAACAAGCCAAGAATCTTAAAAATCGGGCACCATTTGAAAGAGTTATGGTACTCTCAAATTTTGCAAATTTTTCGTGTACTAACCCCTTTGGATTTGAAGGGGGTTTGTGAAATTTTTTTAGCGATCGAAAACTACTTATACGCCAACATATTCTCGAAAATATGGTAAGCATCATCTTAACAAGCAAAGAATCTTAAAAATCGGGCACCATTTGAAAGAGTTATGGTACTTTCAAATTTTGCAAGTTTTTCGTGTACTACCCCATTTGGCATTGAAGGGAGTTTGTGAAATTTTTGTAGGGATCAAAAACTAATTATACGCTTACATATTATCGAAACTATGGTAACCATCATCCTAAAAAGCCAAGAATCTTAAAAATCGGGCACCATTTGAAAGAGTTATGGTACTTTCAAATTTTCCAAATTTTTCGTGTACTAACCCCTTTGTATTTGAAGGGGGTTTTTGAAATTTTTTTAGCGATCGAAAACTACTTATACGCCAACATATTCTCGAAAATATGGTAACCATCATCTTAACAAGCAAAGAATCTTAAAAATCGGGCACCATTTGAAAGAGTTATGGTACTTTCAAATTTTGCAAGTTTTTCGTGTACTACCCCCTTTGGCATTGAAGGGAGTTTGTGAAATTTTTGTAGGGATCGAAAACTAATTATACGCTTACATATTATCGAAACTATGGTAACCATCATCCTAAAAAGCCAAGAATCTTAAAAATCGGGCACCATTTGAAAGAGTTATGGTACTTTCAAATTTTCCAAATTTTTCGTGTACTAACCCCTTTGTATTTGAAGGGGGTTTGTGAAATTTTTTTAGCGATCGAAAACTACTTATACGCCAACATATTCTCGAAAATATGGTAACCATCATCTTAACAAGCAAAGAATCTTAAAAATCGGGCACCATTTGAAAGAGTTATGGTACTTTCAAATTTTGCAAGTTTTTCGTGTACTACCCCCTTTGGCATTGAAGGGAGTTTGTGAAATTTTTGTAGGGATCGAAAACTAATTATACGCTTAAATATTATCGAAACTATGGTAACCATCATCCTAAAAAGCCAAGAATCTTAAAAATTGGGCACCATTTGAAAGAGTTATGGTACTTTCAAATTTTGCAAGTTTTTCGTGTACTACCCCCTTTGGCTTTGAAGGGGGTTTGTGAAATTTTTGTAGGGATCGAAAACTAATTATACGCTTACATATTATCGAAACTATGGTAACCATCATCCTAACAAGCCAAGAATCTTAAAAATCGGGCACCATTTGAAAGAGTTATGGTACTTTCAAATTTTGCAAATTTTTCGTGTACTAACCCCTTTGGATTTGAAGGGGGTTTGTGAAATTTTTTTAGCGATCGAAAACTACTTATACGCCAACATATTCTCGAAAATATGGTAACCATCATCTTAACAAGCAAAGAATCTTAAAAATCGGCCACTATTTGAATGAGTTATGGTACTTTCAAATTTTGCAAGTTTTTCGTGTACTACCGCCTTTGGCTTTGAAGGGGGTTTGTTAAATTTTTGTAGGGATCAAAAACTAATTATACGCTTACATATTATCGAAACTATGGTAACCATCATCCTAAGAATCCAAGAATCTTAAAAATCGGGCACCATTTGAAAGAGTTATGGTACTTTCAGATTTTGCAAATTTTTCGTGTACTAACCCCTTTGGATTTGAAGGGGGTTTGTGAAATTTTTTTAGCGATCGAAAACTACTTATACGCCAACATATTCTCGAAAATATGGTAACCATCATCTTAACAAGCAAAGAATCTTAAAAATCGGGCACCATTTGAAAGAGTTATGGTACTTTCAAATTTTGCAAGTTTTTCGTGTACTACCCCCTTTGGCATTGAAGGGAGTTTGTGAAATTTTTGTAGGGATCAAAAACTAATTATACGCTTACATATTATCGAAACTATGGTAACCATCATCCTAAAAAGCCAAGAATCTTAAAAATCGGGAACCATTTGAAAGAGTTATGGTACTTTCAAATTTTCCAAATTTTTCGTGTACTAACCCCTTTGTATTTGAAGGGGGTTTTTGAAATTTTTTTAGCGATCGAAAACTACTTATACGTCAACATATTCTCGAAAATATGGTAACCATCATCTTAACAAGCAAAGAATCTTAAAAATCGGGCACCATTTGAAAGAGTTATGGTACTTTCAAATTTTGCAAGTTTTTCGTGTACTACCCCATTTGGCATTGAAGGGAGTTTGTGAAATTTTTGTAGGGATCAAAAACTAATTATACGCTTACATATTATCGAAACTATGCTAACCATCATCCTAAAAAGCCAAGAATCTTAAAAATCGGGCACCATTTGAAAGAGTTATGGTACTTTCAAATTTTCCAAATTTTTCGTGTACTAACCCCTTTGTATTTGAAGGGGGTTTGTGAAATTTTTTTAGCGATCGAAAACTACTTATACGCCAAGATATTCTCGAAAATATGGTAACCATCATCTTAACAAGCAAAGAATCTTAAAAATCGGGCACCATTTGAAAGAGTTATGGTACTTTCAAATTTTGCAAGTTTTTCGTGTACTACCCCCTTTGGCATTGAAGGGAGTTTGTGAAATTTTTGTAGGGATCGAAAACTAATTATACGCTTAAATATTATCGAAACTATGGTAACAATCATCCTAAAAAGCCAAGAATCTTAAAAATCGGGCACCATTTGAAAGAGTTATGGTACTTTCAAATTTTGCAAGTTTTTCGTGTACTACCCCCTTTGGCTTTGAAGGGGGTTTGTGAAATTTTTGTAGGGATCGAAAACTAATTATACGCTTACATATTATCGAAACTATGGTAACCATCATCCTAACAAGCCAAGAATCTTAAAAATCGGGCACCATTTGAAAGAGTTATGGTACTTTCAAATTTTGCAAATTTTTCGTGTACTAACCCCTTTGGATTTGAAGGGGGTTTGTGAAATTTTTTTAGCGATCGAAAACTACTTATACGCCAACATATTCTCGAAAATATGGTAACCATCATCTTAACAAGCAAAGAATCTTAAAAATCGGCCACTATTTGAATGAGTTATGGTACTTTCAAATTTTGCAAGTTTTTCGTGTACTACCGCCTTTGGCTTTGAAGGGGGTTTGTTAAATTTTTGTAGGGATCAAAAACTAATTATACGCTTACATATTATCGAAACTATGGTAACCATCATCCTAAGAATCCAAGAATCTTAAAAATCGGGCACCATTTGAAAGAGTTATGGTACTTTCAGATTTTGCAAATTTTTCGTGTACTAAACCCTTTGGATTTGAAGGGGGTTTGTGAAATTTTTTTAGCGATCGAAAACTACTTATACGCCAACATATTCTCGAAAATATGGTAACCATCATCTTAACAAGCAAAGAATCTTAAAAATCGGGCACCATTTGAAAGAGTTATGGTACTTTCAAATTTTGCAAGTTTTTCGTGTACTACCCCCTTTGGCATTGAAGGGAGTTTGTGAAATTTTTGTAGGGATCAAAAACTAATTATACGCTTACATATTATCGAAACTATGGTAACCATCATCCTAAAAAGCCAAGAATCTTAAAAATCGGGAACCATTTGAAAGAGTTATGGTACTTTCAAATTTTCCAAATTTTTCGTGTACTAACCCCTTTGTATTTGAAGGGGGTTTTTGAAATTTTTTTAGCGATCGAAAACTACTTATACGTCAACATATTCTCGAAAATATGGTAACCATCATCTTAACAAGCAAAGAATCTTAAAAATCGGGCACCATTTGAAAGAGTTATGGTACTTTCAAATTTTGCAAGTTTTTCGTGTACTACCCCATTTGGCATTGAAGGGAGTTTGTGAAATTTTTGTAGGGATCAAAAACTAATTATACACTTACATATTATCGAAACTATGCTAACCATCATCCTAAAAAGCCAAGAATCTTAAAAATCGGGCACCATTTGAAAGAGTTATGGTACTTTCAAATTTTCCAAATTTTTCGTGTACTAACCCCTTTGTATTTGAAGGGGGTTTGTGAAATTTTTTTAGCGATCGAAAACTACTTATACGCCAACATATTCTCGAAAATATGGTAACCATCATCTTAACAAGCAAAGAATCTTAAA
The DNA here is from genome assembly GCF_054948205.1 of Urtica dioica subsp. dioica. Taxonomy (NCBI): domain Eukaryota; kingdom Viridiplantae; phylum Streptophyta; class Magnoliopsida; order Rosales; family Urticaceae; genus Urtica; species Urtica dioica. Next base: position 50,880,225 of record NC_142758.1, read on the forward strand.
AATCGGGCACCATTTGAAAGAGTTATGGTACTTTCAAATTTTGCAAGTTTTTCGTGTACTACCGCCTTTGGCTTTGAAGGGGGTTTGTTAAATTTTTGTAGGGATCAAAAACTAATTATACGCTTACATATTATCGAAACTATGGTAACCATCATCCTAAAAATCCAAGAATCTTAAAAATCGGGCACCATTTGAAAGAGTTATGGTACTTTCAAATTTTGCAAATTTTTCGTGTACTAACCCCTTTGGATTTGAAGGGGGTTTGTGAAATTTTTTTAGCGATCGAAAACTACTTATACGCCAACATATTCTCGAAAATATGGTAACCATCATCTTAACAAGCAAAGAATCTTAAAAATCGGGCACCATTTGAAAGAGTTATGGTACTTTCAAATTTTGCAAGTTTTTCGTGTACTACCCCCTTTGGCATTGAAGGGAGTTTGTGAAATTTTTGTAGGGATCAAAAACTAATTATACGCTTACATATTATCGAAACTATGGTAACCATCATCCTAAAAAGCCAAGAATCTTAAAAATCGGGAACCATTTGAAAGAGTTATGGTACTTTCAAATTTTCCAAATTTTTCGTGTACTAACCCCTTTGTATTTGAAGGGGGTTTTTGAAATTTTTTTAGCGATCGAAAACTACTTATACGTCAACATATTCTCGAAAATATGGTAACCATCATCTTAACAAGCAAAGAATCTTAAAAATCGGGCACCATTTGAAAGAGTTATGGTACTTTCAAATTTTGCAAGTTTTTCGTGTACTACCCCCTTTGGCATTGAAGGGAGTTTGTGAAATTTTTGTAGGGATCGAAAACTAATTATACGCTTACATATTATCGAAACTATGGTAACCATCATCCTAAAAAGCCAAGAATCTTAAAAATCGGGCACCATTTGAAAGAGTTATGGTACTTTCAAATTTTGCAAGTTTTTCGTGTACTACCCCCTTTGGCTTTGAAGGGGGTTTGTGAATTTTTTGTAGGGATCGAAAACTAATTATACGCTTACATATTATCGAAACTATGGTAACCATCATCCTAACAAGCCAAGAATCTTAAAAATCGGGCACCATTTGAAAGAGTTATGGTACTTTCAAATTTTGCAAATTTTTCGTGTACTAACCCCTTTGGATTTGAAGGGGGTTTGTGAAATTTTTTTAGCGATCGAAAACTACTTATACGCCAACATATTCTCGAAAATATGGTAACCATCATCTTAACAAGCAAAGAATCTTAAAAATCGGGCACCATTTGAAAGAGTTATGGTACTTTCAAATTTTGCAAATTTTTTGTAGGGATTGAAAACTAATTATACGCTTACATATTATTGAAACTATGGTAACCATCATCCTAAAAAGCCAAGAATCTTAAAAATCGGGCACCATTTGAAAGAGTTATGGTACTTTCAAATTTTGCAAGTTTTTCGTGTACTACCCCCTTTGGATTTGAAGGGGGTTTGTGAAATTTTTTTAGCTATCGAAAACTACTTATACGCCAACATATTCTCGAAAATATGGTAACCATCATCTTAACAAGCAAAGAATCTTAAAAATCGGGCACCATTTGAAAGAGTTATGGTACTTTCAAATTTTGCAAGTTTTTCGTGTACGTTACCCTTTGGATTTGAAGGGGGTTTGTGAAATTTTTTTAGCGATCGAAAACTACTTATACGCCAACATATTCTCGAAAATATGGTAACCATCATCTTAACAAGCAAAGAATCTTAAAAATCAGGCACCATTTGAAAGAGTTATGGTACTTTCAAATTTTTCAAGTTTTTCGTGTACTACCCCCTTTGGCTTTGAAGGGGTTTTGTGAAATTTTTGTAGGGATCGAAAACTAATTATACGCTTACATATTATCGAAACTATGGTAACCATCATCCTAACAAGCCAAGAATCTTAAAAATCGGGCACCATTTGAAAGAGTTATGGTACTTTCAAATTTTGCAAATTTTTCGTGTACTAACCCCTTTGGATTTGAAGGGGGTTTGTGAAATTTTTTTAGCGATCGAAAACTACTTATACGCCAACATATTCTCGAAAATATGGTAACCATCATCTTAACAAGCAAAGAATCTTAAAAATCGGCCACTATTTGAATGAGTTATGGTACTTTCAAATTTTGCAAGTTTTTCGTGTACTACCGCCTTTGGCTTTGAAGGGGGTTTGTTAAATTTTTGTAGGGATCAAAAACTAATTATACGCTTACATATTATCGAAACTATGGTAACCATCATCCTAAGAATCCAAGAATCTTAAAAATCGGGCACCATTTGAAAGAGTTATGGTACTTTCAGATTTTGCAAATTTTTCGTGTACTAACCCCTTTGGATTTGAAGGGGGTTTGTGAAATTTTTTTAGCGATCGAAAACTACTTATACGCCAACATATTCTCGAAAATATGGTAACCATCATCTTAACAAGCAAAGAATCTTAAAAATCGGGCACCATTTGAAAGAGTTATGGTACTTTCAAATTTTGCAAGTTTTTCGTGTACTACCCCCTTTGGCATTGAAGGGAGTTTGTGAAATTTTTGTAGGGATCAAAAACTAATTATACGCTTACATATTATCGAAACTATGGTAACCATCATCCTAAAAAGCCAAGAATCTTAAAAATCGGGAACCATTTGAAAGAGTTATGGTACTTTCAAATTTTCCAAATTTTTCGTGTACTAACCCCTTTGTATTTGAAGGGGGTTTTTGAAATTTTTTTAGCGATCGAAAACTACTTATACGTCAACATATTCTCGAAAATATGGTAACCATCATCTTAACAAGCAAAGAATCTTAAAAATCGGGCACCATTTGAAAGAGTTATGGTACTTTCAAATTTTGCAAGTTTTTCGTGTACTACCCCATTTGGCATTGAAGGGAGTTTGTGAAATTTTTGTAGGGATCAAAAACTAATTATACACTTACATATTATCGAAACTATGCTAACCATCATCCTAAAAAGCCAAGAATCTTAAAAATCGGGCACCATTTGAAAGAGTTATGGTACTTTCAAATTTTCCAAATTTTTCGTGTACTAACCCCTTTGTATTTGAAGGGGGTTTGTGAAATTTTTTTAGCGATCGAAAACTACTTATACGCCAACATATTCTCGAAAATATGGTAACCATCATCTTAACAAGCAAAGAATCTTAAAAATCGGGCACCATTTGAAAGAGTTATGGTACTTTCAAATTTTGCAAGTTTTTCGTGTACTACCGCCTTTGGCTTTGAAGGGGGTTTGTTAAATTTTTGTAGGGATCAAAAACTAATTATACGCTTACATATTATCGAAACTATGGTAACCATCATCCTAAAAATCCAAGAATCTTAAAAATCGGGCACCATTTGAAAGAGTTATGGTACTTTCAAATTTTGCAAATTTTTCGTGTACTAACCCCTTTGGATTTGAAGGGGGTTTGTGAAATTTTTTTAGCGATCGAAAACTACTTATACGCCAACATATTCTCGAAAATATGGTAACCATCATCTTAACAAGCAAAGAATCTTAAAAATCGGACACCATTTGAAAGAGTTATGGTACTTTCAAATTTTGCAAGTTTTTCGTGTACTACCCCCTTTGGCATTGAAGGGAGTTTGTGAAATTTTTGTAGGGATCAAAAACTAATTATACGCTTACATATTATCGAAACTATGGTAACCATCATCCTAAAAAGCCAAGAATCTTAAAAATCGGGAACCATTTGAAAGAGTTATGGTACTTTCAAATTTTCCAAATTTTTCGTGTACTAACCCCTTTGTATTTGAAGGGGGTTTTTGAAATTTTTTTAGCGATCGAAAACTACTTATACGTCAACATATTCTCGAAAATATGGTAACCATCATCTTAACAAGCAAAGAATCTTAAAAATCGGGCACCATTTGAAAGAGTTATGGTACTTTCAAATTTTGCAAGTTTTTCGTGTACTACCCCCTTTGGCATTGAAGGGAGTTTGTGAAATTTTTGTAGGGATCGAAAACTAATTATACGCTTACATATTATCGAAACTATGGTAACCATCATCCTAAAAAGCCAAGAATCTTAAAAATCGGGCACCATTTGAAAGAGTTATGGTACTTTCAAATTTTGCAAGTTTTTCGTGTACTACCCCCTTTGGCTTTGAAGGGGGTTTGTGAATTTTTTGTAGGGATCGAAAACTAATTATACGCTTACATATTATCGAAACTATGGTAACCATCATCCTAACAAGCCAAGAATCTTAAAAATCGGGCACCATTTGAAAGAGTTATGGTACTTTCAAATTTTGCAAATTTTTCGTGTACTAACCCCTTTGGATTTGAAGGGGGTTTGTGAAATTTTTTTAGCGATCGAAAACTACTTATACGCCAACATATTCTCGAAAATATGGTAACCATCATCTTAACAAGCAAAGAATCTTAAAAATCGGGCACCATTTGAAAGAGTTATGGTACTTTCAAATTTTGCAAATTTTTTGTAGGGATTGAAAACTAATTATACGCTTACATATTATTGAAACTATCGTAACCATCATCCTAAAAAGCCAAGAATCTTAAAAATCGGGCACCATTTGAAAGAGTTATGGTACTTTCAAATTTTGCAAGTTTTTCGTGTACTACCCCCTTTGGATTTGAAGGGGGTTTGTGAAATTTTTTTAGCTATCGAAAACTACTTATACGCCAACATATTCTCGAAAATATGGTAACCATCATCTTAACAAGCAAAGAATCTTAAAAATCGGGCACCATTTGAAAGAGTTATGGTACTTTCAAATTTTGCAAGTTTTTCGTGTACGTTACCCTTTGGATTTGAAGGGGGTTTGTGAAATTTTTTTAGCGATCGAAAACTACTTATACGCCAACATATTCTCGAAAATATGGTAACCATCATCTTAACAAGCAAAGAATCTTAAAAATCAGGCACCATTTGAAAGAGTTATGGTACTTTCAAATTTTTCAAGTTTTTCGTGTACTACCCCCTTTGGCTTTGAAGGGGTTTTGTGAAATTTTTGTAGGGATCGAAAACTAATTATACGCTTACATATTATCGAAACTATGGTAACCATCATCCTAACAAGCCAAGAATCTTAAAAATCGGGCACCATTTGAAAGAGTTATGGTACTTTCAAATTTTGCAAATTTTTCGTGTACTAACCCCTTTGGATTTGAAGGGGGTTTGTGAAATTTTTTTAGCGATCGAAAACTACTTATACGCCAACATATTCTCGAAAATATGGTAACCATCATCTTAACAAGCAAAGAATCTTAAAAATCGGCCACTATTTGAATGAGTTATGGTACTTTCAAATTTTGCAAGTTTTTCGTGTACTACCGCCTTTGGCTTTGAAGGGGGTTTGTTAAATTTTTGTAGGGATCAAAAACTAATTATACGCTTACATATTATCGAAACTATGGTAACCATCATCCTAAGAATCCAAGAATCTTAAAAATCGGGCACCATTTGAAAGAGTTATGGTACTTTCAGATTTTGCAAATTTTTCGTGTACTAACCCCTTTGGATTTGAAGGGGGTTTGTGAAATTTTTTTAGCGATCGAAAACTACTTATACGCCAACATATTCTCGAAAATATGGTAACCATCATCTTAACAAGCAAAGAATCTTAAAAATCGGGCACCATTTGAAAGAGTTATGGTACTTTCAAATTTTGCAAGTTTTTCGTGTACTACCCCATTTGGCATTGAAGGGAGTTTGTGAAATTTTTGTAGGGATCAAAAACTAATTATACACTTACATATTATCGAAACTATGGTAACCATCATCCTAACAAGCCAAGAATCTTAAAAATCGGGCACCATTTGAAAGAGTTATGGTACTTTCAAATTTTGCAAATTTTTCGTGTACTAACCCCTTTGGATTTGAAGGGGGTTTGTGAAATTTTTTTAGCGATCGAAAACTACTTATACGCCAACATATTCTCGAAAATATGGTAACCATCATCTTAACAAGCAAAGAATCTTAAAAATCGGGCACCATTTGAAAGAGTTATGGTACTTTCAAATTTTGCAAGTTTTTCGTGTACTACCCCCTTTGGCATTGAAGGGAGTTTGTGAAATTTTTGTAGGGATCAAAAACTAATTATACGCTTACATATTATCGAAACTATGGTAACCATCATCCTAAAAAGCCAAGAATCTTAAAAATCGGGAACCATTTGAAAGAGTTATGGTACTTTCAAATTTTCCAAATTTTTCGTGTACTAACCCCTTTGTATTTGAAGGGGGTTTTTGAAATTTTTTTAGCGATCGAAAACTACTTATACGTCAACATATTCTCGAAAATATGGTAACCATCATCTTAACAAGCAAAGAATCTTAAAAATCGGGCACCATTTGAAAGAGTTATGGTACTTTCAAATTTTGCAAGTTTTTCGTGTACTACCCCATTTGGCATTGAAGGGAGTTTGTGAAATTTTTGTAGGGATCAAAAACTAATTATACACTTACATATTATCGAAACTATGCTAACCATCATCCTAAAAAGCCAAGAATCTTAAAAATCGGGCACCATTTGAAAGAGTTATGGTACTTTCAAATTTTCCAAATTTTTCGTGTACTAACCCCTTTGTATTTGAAGGGGGTTTGTGAAATTTTTTTAGCGATCGAAAACTACTTATACGCCAACATATTCTCGAAAATATGGTAACCATCATCTTAACAAGCAAAGAATCTTAAAAATCGGGCACCATTTGAAAGAGTTATGGTACTTTCAAATTTTGCAAGTTTTTCGTGTACTACCGCCTTTGGCTTTGAAGGGGGTTTGTTAAATTTTTGTAGGGATCAAAAACTAATTATACGCTTACATATTATCGAAACTATGGTAACCATCATCCTAAAAATCCAAGAATCTTAAAAATCGGGCACCATTTGAAAGAGTTATGGTACTTTCAAATTTTGCAAATTTTTCGTGTACTAACCCCTTTGGATTTGAAGGGGGTTTGTGAAATTTTTTTAGCGATCGAAAACTACTTATACGCCAACATATTCTCGAAAATATGGTAACCATCATCTTAACAAGCAAAGAATCTTAAAAATCGGACACCATTTGAAAGAGTTATGGTACTTTCAAATTTTGCAAGTTTTTCGTGTACTACCCCCTTTGGCATTGAAGGGAGTTTGTGAAATTTTTGTAGGGATCAAAAACTAATTATACGCTTACATATTATCGAAACTATGGTAACCATCATCCTAAAAAGCCAAGAATCTTAAAAATCGGGAACCATTTGAAAGAGTTATGGTACTTTCAAATTTTCCAAATTTTTCGTGTACTAACCCCTTTGTATTTGAAGGGGGTTTTTGAAATTTTTTTAGCGATCGAAAACTACTTATACGTCAACATATTCTCGAAAATATGGTAACCATCATCTTAACAAGCAAAGAATCTTAAAAATCGGGCACCATTTGAAAGAGTTATGGTACTTTCAAATTTTGCAAGTTTTTCGTGTACTACCCCCTTTGGCATTGAAGGGAGTTTGTGAAATTTTTGTAGGGATCGAAAACTAATTATACGCTTACATATTATCGAAACTATGGTAACCATCATCCTAAAAAGCCAAGAATCTTAAAAATCGGGCACCATTTGAAAGAGTTATGGTACTTTCAAATTTTGCAAGTTTTTCGTGTACTACCCCCTTTGGCTTTGAAGGGGGTTTGTGAATTTTTTGTAGGGATCGAAAACTAATTATACGCTTACATATTATCGAAACTATGGTAACCATCATCCTAACAAGCCAAGAATCTTAAAAATCGGGCACCATTTGAAAGAGTTATGGTACTTTCAAATTTTGCAAATTTTTCGTGTACTAACCCCTTTGGATTTGAAGGGGGTTTGTGAAATTTTTTTAGCGATCGAAAACTACTTATACGCCAACATATTCTCGAAAATATGGTAACCATCATCTTAACAAGCAAAGAATCTTAAAAATCGGGCACCATTTGAAAGAGTTATGGTACTTTCAAATTTTGCAAATTTTTTGTAGGGATTGAAAACTAATTATACGCTTACATATTATTGAAACTATCGTAACCATCATCCTAAAAAGCCAAGAATCTTAAAAATCGGGCACCATTTGAAAGAGTTATGGTACTTTCAAATTTTGCAAGTTTTTCGTGTACTACCCCCTTTGGATTTGAAGGGGGTTTGTGAAATTTTTTTAGCTATCGAAAACTACTTATACGCCAACATATTCTCGAAAATATGGTAACCATCATCTTAACAAGCAAAGAATCTTAAAAATCGGGCACCATTTGAAAGAGTTATGGTACTTTCAAATTTTGCAAGTTTTTCGTGTACGTTACCCTTTGGATTTGAAGGGGGTTTGTGAAATTTTTTTAGCGATCGAAAACTACTTATACGCCAACATATTCTCGAAAATATGGTAACCATCATCTTAACAAGCAAAGAATCTTAAAAATCAGGCACCATTTGAAAGAGTTATGGTACTTTCAAATTTTTCAAGTTTTTCGTGTACTACCCCCTTTGGCTTTGAAGGGGTTTTGTGAAATTTTTGTAGGGATCGAAAACTAATTATACGCTTACATATTATCGAAACTATGGTAACCATCATCCTAACAAGCCAAGAATCTTAAAAATCGGGCACCATTTGAAAGAGTTATGGTACTTTCAAATTTTGCAAATTTTTCGTGTACTAACCCCTTTGGATTTGAAGGGGGTTTGTGAAATTTTTTTAGCGATCGAAAACTACTTATACGCCAACATATTCTCGAAAATATGGTAACCATCATCTTAACAAGCAAAGAATCTTAAAAATCGGCCACTATTTGAATGAGTTATGGTACTTTCAAATTTTGCAAGTTTTTCGTGTACTACCGCCTTTGGCTTTGAAGGGGGTTTGTTAAATTTTTGTAGGGATCAAAAACTAATTATACGCTTACATATTATCGAAACTATGGTAACCATCATCCTAAGAATCCAAGAATCTTAAAAATCGGGCACCATTTGAAAGAGTTATGGTACTTTCAGATTTTGCAAATTTTTCGTGTACTAACCCCTTTGGATTTGAAGGGGGTTTGTGAAATTTTTTTAGCGATCGAAAACTACTTATACGCCAACATATTCTCGAAAATATGGTAACCATCATCTTAACAAGCAAAGAATCTTAAAAATCGGGCACCATTTGAAAGAGTTATGGTACTTTCAAATTTTGCAAGTTTTTCGTGTACTACCCCCTTTGGCATTGAAGGGAGTTTGTGAAATTTTTGTAGGGATCAAAAACTAATTATACGCTTACATATTATCGAAACTATGGTAACCATCATCCTAAAAAGCCAAGAATCTTAAAAATCGGGAACCATTTGAAAGAGTTATGGTACTTTCAAATTTTCCAAATTTTTCGTGTACTAACCCCTTTGTATTTGAAGGGGGTTTTTGAAATTTTTTTAGCGATCGAAAACTACTTATACGTCAACATATTCTCGAAAATATGGTAACCATCATCTTAACAAGCAAAGAATCTTAAAAATCGGGCACCATTTGAAAGAGTTATGGTACTTTCAAATTTTGCAAGTTTTTCGTGTACTACCCCATTTGGCATTGAAGGGAGTTTGTGAAATTTTTGTAGGGATCAAAAACTAATTATACACTTACATATTATCGAAACTATGCTAACCATCATCCTAAAAAGCCAAGAATCTTAAAAATCGGGCACCATTTGAAAGAGTTATGGTACTTTCAAATTTTCCAAATTTTTCGTGTACTAACCCCTTTGTATTTGAAGGGGGTTTGTGAAATTTTTTTAGCGATCGAAAACTACTTATACGCCAACATATTCTCGAAAATATGGTAACCATCATCTTAACAAGCAAAGAATCTTAAAAATCGGGCACCATTTGAAAGAGTTATGGTACTTTCAAATTTTGCAAGTTTTTCGTGTACTACCGCCTTTGGCTTTGAAGGGGGTTTGTTAAATTTTTGTAGGGATCAAAAACTAATTATACGCTTACATATTATCGAAACTATGGTAACCATCATCCTAAAAATCCAAGAATCTTAAAAATCGGGCACCATTTGAAAGAGTTATGGTACTTTCAAATTTTGCAAATTTTTCGTGTACTAACCCCTTTGGATTTGAAGGGGGTTTGTGAAATTTTTTTAGCGATCGAAAACTACTTATACGCCAACATATTCTCGAAAATATGGTAACCATCATCTTAACAAGCAAAGAATCTTAAAAATCGGGCACCATTTGAAAGAGTTATGGTACTTTCAAATTTTGCAAGTTTTTCGTGTACTACCCCCTTTGGCATTGAAGGGAGTTTGTGAAATTTTTGTAGGGATCAAAAACTAATTATACGCTTACATATTATCGAAACTATGGTAACCATCATCCTAAAAAGCCAAGAATCTTAAAAATCGGGAACCATTTGAAAGAGTTATGGTACTTTCAAATTTTCCAAATTTTTCGTGTACTAACCCCTTTGTATTTGAAGGGGGTTTTTGAAATTTTTTTAGCGATCGAAAACTACTTATACGTCAACATATTCTCGAAAATATGGTAACCATCATCTTAACAAGCAAAGAATCTGAAAAATCGGGCACCATTTGAAAGAGTTATGGTACTTTCAAATTTTGCAAGTTTTTCGTGTACTACCCCCTTTGGCATTGAAGGGAGTTTGTGAAATTTTTGTAGGGATCGAAAACTAATTATACGCTTACATATTATCGAAACTATGGTAACCATCATCCTAAAAAGCCAAGAATCTTAAAAATCGGGCACCATTTGAAAGAGTTATGGTACTTTCAAATTTTGCAAGTTTTTCGTGTACTACCCCCTTTGGCTTTGAAGGGGGTTTGTGAATTTTTTGTAGGGATCGAAAACTAATTATACGCTTACATATTATCGAAACTATGGTAACCATCATCCTAACAAGCCAAGAATCTTAAAAATCGGGCACCATTTGAAAGAGTTATGGTACTTTCAAATTTTGCAAATTTTTCGTGTACTAACCCCTTTGGATTTGAAGGGGGTTTGTGAAATTTTTTTAGCGATCGAAAACTACTTATACGCCAACATATTCTCGAAAATATGGTAACCATCATCTTAACAAGCAAAGAATCTTAAAAATCGGGCACCATTTGAAAGAGTTATGGTACTTTCAAATTTTGCAAATTTTTTGTAGGGATTGAAAACTAATTATACGCTTACATATTATTGAAACTATGGTAACCATCATCCTAAAAAGCCAAGAATCTTAAAAATCGGGCACCATTTGAAAGAGTTATGGTACTTTCAAATTTTGCAAGTTTTTCGTGTACTACCCCCTTTGGATTTGAAGGGGGTTTGTGAAATTTTTTTAGCTATCGAAAACTACTTATACGCCAACATATTCTCGAAAATATGGTAACCATCATCTTAACAAGCAAAGAATCTTAAAAATCGGGCACCATTTGAAAGAGTTATGGTACTTTCAAATTTTGCAAGTTTTTCGTGTACGTTACCCTTTGGATTTGAAGGGGGTTTGTGAAATTTTTTTAGCGATCGAAAACTACTTATACGCCAACATATTCTCGAAAATATGGTAACCATCATCTTAACAAGCAAAGAATCTTAAAAATCAGGCACCATTTGAAAGAGTTATGGTACTTTCAAATTTTTCAAGTTTTTCGTGTACTACCCCCTTTGGCTTTGAAGGGGTTTTGTGAAATTTTTGTAGGGATCGAAAACTAATTATACGCTTACATATTATCGAAACTATGGTAACCATCATCCTAACAAGCCAAGAATCTTAAAAATCGGGCACCATTTGAAAGAGTTATGGTACTTTCAAATTTTGCAAATTTTTCGTGTACTAACCCCTTTGGATTTGAAGGGGGTTTGTGAAATTTTTTTAGCGATCGAAAACTACTTATACGCCAACATATTCTCGAAAATATGGTAACCATCATCTTAACAAGCAAAGAATCTTAAAAATCGGCCACTATTTGAATGAGTTATGGTACTTTCAAATTTTGCAAGTTTTTCGTGTACTACCGCCTTTGGCTTTGAAGGGGGTTTGTTAAATTTTTGTAGGGATCAAAAACTAATTATACGCTTACATATTATCGAAACTATGGTAACCATCATCCTAAGAATCCAAGAATCTTAAAAATCGGGCACCATTTGAAAGAGTTATGGTACTTTCAGATTTTGCAAATTTTTCGTGTACTAACCCCTTTGGATTTGAAGGGGGTTTGTGAAATTTTTTTAGCGATCGAAAACTACTTATACGCCAACATATTCTCGAAAATATGGTAACCATCATCTTAACAAGCAAAGAATCTTAAAAATCGGGCACCATTTGAAAGAGTTATGGTACTTTCAAATTTTGCAAGTTTTTCGTGTACTACCCCCTTTGGCATTGAAGGGAGTTTGTGAAATTTTTGTAGGGATCAAAAACTAATTATACGCTTACATATTATCGAAACTATGGTAACCATCATCCTAAAAAGCCAAGAATCTTAAAAATCGGGAACCATTTGAAAGAGTTATGGTACTTTCAAATTTTCCAAATTTTTCGTGTACTAACCCCTTTGTATTTGAAGGGGGTTTTTGAAATTTTTTTAGCGATCGAAAACTACTTATACGTCAACATATTCTCGAAAATATGGTAACCATCATCTTAACAAGCAAAGAATCTTAAAAATCGGGCACCATTTGAAAGAGTTATGGTACTTTCAAATTTTGCAAGTTTTTCGTGTACTACCCCATTTGGCATTGAAGGGAGTTTGTGAAATTTTTGTAGGGATCAAAAACTAATTATACACTTACATATTATCGAAACTATGCTAACCATCATCCTAAAAAGCCAAGAATCTTAAAAATCGGGCACCATTTGAAAGAGTTATGGTACTTTCAAATTTTCCAAATTTTTCGTGTACTAACCCCTTTGTATTTGAAGGGGGTTTGTGAAATTTTTTTAGCGATCGAAAACTACTTATACGCCAACATATTCTCGAAAATATGGTAACCATCATCTTAACAAGCAAAGAATCTTAAAAATCGGGCACCATTTGAAAGAGTTATGGTACTTTCAAATTTTGCAAGTTTTTCGTGTACTACCGCCTTTGGCTTTGAAGGGGGTTTGTTAAATTTTTGTAGGGATCAAAAACTAATTATACGCTTACATATTATCGAAACTATGGTAACCATCATCCTAAAAATCCAAGAATCTTAAAAATCGGGCACCATTTGAAAGAGTTATGGTACTTTCAAATTTTGCAAATTTTTCGTGTACTAACCCCTTTGGATTTGAAGGGGGTTTGTGAAATTTTTTTAGCGATCGAAAACTACTTATACGCCAACATATTCTCGAAAATATGGTAACCATCATCTTAACAAGCAAAGAATCTTAAAAATCGGGCACCATTTGAAAGAGTTATGGTACTTTCAAATTTTGCAAGTTTTTCGTGTACTACCCCCTTTGGCATTGAAGGGAGTTTGTGAAATTTTTGTAGGGATCAAAAACTAATTATACGCTTACATATTATCGAAACTATGGTAACCATCATCCTAAAAAGCCAAGAATCTTAAAAATCGGGAACCATTTGAAAGAGTTATGGTACTTTCAAATTTTCCAAATTTTTCGTGTACTAACCCCTTTGTATTTGAAGGGGGTTTTTGAAATTTTTTTAGCGATCGAAAACTACTTATACGTCAACATATTCTCGAAAATATGGTAACCATCATCTTAACAAGCAAAGAATCTGAAAAATCGGGCACCATTTGAAAGAGTTATGGTACTTTCAAATTTTGCAAGTTTTTCGTGTACTACCCCCTTTGGCATTGAAGGGAGTTTGTGAAATTTTTGTAGGGATCGAAAACTAATTATACGCTTACATATTATCGAAACTATGGTAACCATCATCCTAAAAAGCCAAGAATCTTAAAAATCGGGCACCATTTGAAAGAGTTATGGTACTTTCAAATTTTGCAAGTTTTTCGTGTACTACCCCCTTTGGCTTTGAAGGGGGTTTGTGAATTTTTTGTAGGGATCGAAAACTAATTATACGCTTACATATTATCGAAACTATGGTAACCATCATCCTAACAAGCCAAGAATCTTAAAAATCGGGCACCATTTGAAAGAGTTATGGTACTTTCAAATTTTGCAAATTTTTCGTGTACTAACCCCTTTGGATTTGAAGGGGGTTTGTGAAATTTTTTTAGCGATCGAAAACTACTTATACGCCAACATATTCTCGAAAATATGGTAACCATCATCTTAACAAGCAAAGAATCTTAAAAATCGGGCACCATTTGAAAGAGTTATGGTACTTTCAAATTTTGCAAATTTTTTGTAGGGATTGAAAACTAATTATACGCTTACATATTATTGAAACTATGGTAACCATCATCCTAAAAAGCCAAGAATCTTAAAAATCGGGCACCATTTGAAAGAGTTATGGTACTTTCAAATTTTGCAAGTTTTTCGTGTACTACCCCCTTTGGATTTGAAGGGGGTTTGTGAAATTTTTTTAGCTATCGAAAACTACTTATACGCCAACATATTCTCGAAAATATGGTAACCATCATCTTAACAAGCAAAGAATCTTAAAAATCGGGCACCATTTGAAAGAGTTATGGTACTTTCAAATTTTGCAAGTTTTTCGTGTACGTTACCCTTTGGATTTGAAGGGGGTTTGTGAAATTTTTTTAGCGATCGAAAACTACTTATACGCCAACATATTCTCGAAAATATGGTAACCATCATCTTAACAAGCAAAGAATCTTAAAAATCAGGCACCATTTGAAAGAGTTATGGTACTTTCAAATTTTTCAAGTTTTTCGTGTACTACCCCCTTTGGCTTTGAAGGGGTTTTGTGAAATTTTTGTAGGGATCGAAAACTAATTATACGCTTACATATTATCGAAACTATGGTAACCATCATCCTAACAAGCCAAGAATCTTAAAAATCGGGCACCATTTGAAAGAGTTATGGTACTTTCAAATTTTGCAAATTTTTCGTGTACTAACCCCTTTGGATTTGAAGGGGGTTTGTGAAATTTTTTTAGCGATCGAAAACTACTTATACGCCAACATATTCTCGAAAATATGGTAACCATCATCTTAACAAGCAAAGAATCTTAAAAATCGGGCAACATTTGAAAGAGTTATGGTACTTTCAAATTTTGCAAGTTTTTCGTGTACTACCCCCTTTGGCATTAAAGGGAGTTTGTGAAATTTTTGTAGGGATCGAAAACTAATTATACGCTTACATATTATCGAAACTATGGTAACCATCATCCTAAAAAGCCAAGTATCTTAAAAATCGGGCACCATTTGAAAGAGTTATGGTACTTTCAAATTTTGCAAGTTTTTCGTGTACTACCCCCTTTGGCTTTGAAGGGGGTTTGTGAAATTTTTGTAGGGATCGAAAACTAATTATACGCTTACATATTATCGAAACTATGGTAACCATCATCCTAAAAAGCCAAGAATCTTAAAAATCGGGCACCATTTGAAAGAGTTATGGTACTTTCAAATTTTGCAAGTTTTTCGTGTACTACCCCCTTTGGTTTGAAGGGGGTTTGTGAAATTTTTGTAGGGATTGAAAACTAATTATACGCTTACATATTATTGAAACTATGGTAACCATCATCCTAAAAAGCCAAGAATCTTAAAAATCGGGCACCATTTCAAAGAGTTATGGTACTTTCAAATTTTGCAAGTTTTTTCGTGTACTACCCCCTTTGGCTTTGAAGGGGGTTTGTGAATTTTTTGTAGGGATCGAAAACTAATTATACGCTTACATATTATCGAAACTATGGTAACCATCATCCTAACAAGCCAAGAATCTTAAAAATCGGGCACCATTTGAAAGAGTTATGGTACTTTCAAATTTTGCAAATTTTTCGTGTACTAACCCCTTTGGATTTGAAGGGGGTTTGTGAAATTTTTTTAGCGATCGAAAACTACTTATACGCCAACATATTCTCGAAAATATGGTAACCATCATCTTAACAAGCAAAGAATCTTAAAAATCGGGCACCATTTGAAAGAGTTATGGTACTTTCAAATTTTGCAAGTTTTTCGTGTACTACCCCCTTTGGCTTTGAAGGGGGTTTGTAAAATTTTTGTAGGGATCGAAAACTAATTATACGCTTACATATTATCGAAACTATGGTAACCATCATCCTAAAAAGCCAAGAATCTTAAAAATCGGGCACCATTTGAAAGAGTTATGGTAGTTTCAAATTTTGCAAGTTTTTCGTGTACTACCCCCTTTGGCATTGAAGGGAGTTTGTGAAATTTTTGTAGGGATCGAAAACTAATTATACGCTTACATATTATCGAAACTATGGTAACCATCATCCTAAAAAGCCAAGAATCTTAAAAATCGGGCACCATTTGAAAGAGTTATGGTACTTTCAAATTTTGCAAGTTTTTCGTGTACTACCCCCTTTGGCTTTGAAGGGGGTTTGTGAAATTTTTGTAGGGATCGAAAACTAATTATACGCTTACATATTATCGAAACTATGGTAACCATCATCCTAACAAGCCAAGAATCTTAAAAATCGGGCACCATTTGAAAGAGTTATGGTACTTTCAAATTTTGCAAATTTTTCGTGTACTAACCCCTTTGGATTTGAAGGGGGTTTGTGAAATTTTTTTAGCGATCGAAAACTACTTATACGCCAACATATTCTCGAAAATATGGTAACCATCATCTTAACAAGCAAAGAATCTTAAAAATCGGCCACCATTTGAAAGAGTTATGGTACTTTCAAATTTTGCAAGTTTTTCGTGTACTACCCCCTTTGGCTTTGAAGGGGGTTTGTTAAATTTTTGTAGGGATCAAAAACTAATTATACGCTTACATATTATCGAAACTATGGTAACCATCATCCTAAAAATCCAAGAATCTTAAAAATCGGGCACCATTTGAAAGAGTTATGGTACTTTCAAATTTTGCAAATTTTTCGTGTACTAACCCCTTTGGATTTGAAGGGGGTTTGTGAAATTTTTTTAGCGATCGAAAACTACTTATACGCCAACATATTCTCGAAAATATGGTAACCATCATCTTTACAAGCAAAGAATCTTAAAAATCGGGCACCATTTGAAAGAGTTATGGTACTTTCAAATTTTGCAAGTTTTTCGTGTACTACCCCCTTTGGCATTAAAGGGAGTTTGTGAAATTTTTGTAGGGATCGAAAACTAATTATACGCTTACATATTATCGAAACTATGGTAACCATCATCCTAAAAAGCCAAGAATCTTAAAAATCGGGCACCATTTGAAAGAGTTATGGTACTTTCAAATTTTGCAAGTTTTTCGTGTACTACCCCCTTTGGCTTTGAAGGGGGTTTGTGAAATTTTTGTAGGGATCGAAAACTAATTATACGCTTACATATTATCGAAACTATGGTAACCATCATCCTAAAAAGCCAAGAATCTTAAAAATCGGGCACCATTTGAAAGAGTTATGGTACTTTCAAATTTTGCAAGTTTTTCGTGTACTACCCCCTTTGGTTTGAAGGGGGTTTGTGAAATTTTTGTAGGGATTGAAAACTAATTATGCGCTTACATATTATTGAAACTATGGTAACCATCATTCTAAAAAGCCAAGAATCTTAAAAATCGGGCACCATTTGAAAGAGTTATGGTACTTTCAAATTTTGCAAATTTTTCGTGTACTAACCCCTTTGGATTTGAAGGGGGTTTGTGAAATTTTTTTAGCGATCGAAAACTACTTATACGCCAACATATTCTCGAAAATATGGTAACCATCATCTTAACAAGCAAAGAATCTTAAAAATCGGGCACCATTTGAAAGAGTTATGGTACTTTCAAATTTTGCAAGTTTTTCGTGTACGGTACCCTTTGGCTTTGAAGGGGGTTTGTAAAATTTTTGTAGGGATCGAAAACTAATTATACGCTTACATATTATCGAAACTATGGTAACCATCATCCTAAAAAGCCAAGAATCTTAAAAATCGGGCACCATTTGAAAGAGTTATGGTACTTTCAAATTTTGCAAGTTTTTCGTGTACTACCCCCTTTGGCTTTGAAGGGGGTTTGTGAAATTTTTGTAGCGATCGAAAACTACTTATACGCCAACATATTATCGAAACTATGGTAACCATCATCTTAACAAGCAAAGAATCTTAAAAATCGGGCACCATTTGAAAGAGTTATGGTACTTTCAAATTTTTCAAGTTTTTCATGTACTACCCCCTTTGGCTTTGAAGGGGTTTTGTGAAATTTTTGTAGGGATCGAAAACTAATTATACGCTTACATATTATCGAAACTATGGTAACCATCATCCTAACAAGCCAAGAATCTTAAAAATCGGGCACCATTTGAAAGAGTTATGGTACTTTCAAATTTTGCAAATTTTTCGTGTACTACCCCCTTTGGCTTTGAAGGGGGTTTGTAAAATTTTTGTAGGGATCGAAAACTAATTATACGCTTACATATTATCGAAACTATGGTAACCATCATCCTAAAAAGCCAAGAATCTTAAAAATCGGGCACCATTTGAAAGAGTTATGGTAGTTTCAAATTTTGCAAGTTTTTCGTGTACTACCCCCTTTGGCATTGAAGGGAGTTTGTGAAATTTTTGTAGGGATCGAAAACTAATTATACGCTTACATATTATCGAAACTATGGTAACCATCATCCTAAAAAGCCAAGAATCTTAAAAATCGGGCACCATTTGAAAGAGTTATGGTACTTTCAAATTTTGCAAGTTTTTCGTGTACTACCCCCTTTGGCTTTGAAGGGGGTTTGTGAAATTTTTGTAGGGATCGAAAACTAATTATACGCTTACATATTATCGAAACTATGGTAACCATCATCCTAAAAAGCCAAGAATCTTAAAAATCGGGCACCATTTGAAAGAGTTATGGTACTTTCAAATTTTGCAAGTTTTTCGTGTACTACCCCCTTTGGTTTGAAGGGGGTTTGTGAAATTTTTGTAGGGATTGAAAACTAATTATGCGCTTACATATTATTGAAACTATGGTAACCATCATCCTAAAAAGCCAAGAATCTTAAAAATCGGGCACCATTTGAAAGAGTTATGGTACTTTCAAATTTTTCAAGTTTTTCGTGTACTACCCCCTTTGGCTTTGAAGGGGTTTTGTGAAATTTTTGTAGGGATCGAAAACTAATTATACGCTTACATATTCTCGAAAATATGGTAACCATCATCTTAACAAGCAAAGAATCTTAAAAATCGGGCACCATTTCAAAGAGTTATGGTACTTTCAAATTTTGCAAGTTTTTCGTGTACTACCCCCTTTGGCTTTGAAGGGGGTTTGTAAAATTTTTGTAGGGATCGAAAACTAATTATACGCTTACATATTATCGAAACTATGGTAACCATCATCCTAAAAAGCCAAGAATCTTAAAAATCGGGCACCATTTGAAAGAGTTATGGTAGTTTCAAATTTTGCAAGTTTTTCGTGTACTACCCCCTTTGGCATTGAAGGGAGTTTGTGAAATTTTTGTAGGGATCGAAAACTAATTATACGCTTACATATTATCGAAACTATGGTAACCATCATCCTAAAAAGCCAAGAATCTTAAAAATCGGGCACCATTTGAAAGAGTTATGGTACTTTCAAATTTTGCAAGTTTTTCGTGTACTACCCCCTTTGGCTTTGAAGGGGGTTTGTGAAATTTTTGTAGGGATCGAAAACTAATTATACGCTTACATATTATCGAAACTATGGTAACCATCATCCTAACAAGCCAAGAATCTTAAAAATCGGGCACCATTTGAAAGAGTTATGGTACTTTCAAATTTTGCAAATTTTTCGTGTACTAACCCCTTTGGATTTGAAGGGGGTTTGTGAAATTTTTTTAGCGATCGAAAACTACTTATACGCCAACATATTCTCGAAAATATGGTAACCATCATCTTAACAAGCAAAGAATCTTAAAAATCGGCCACCATTTGAAAGAGTTATGGTACTTTCAAATTTTGCAAGTTTTTCGTGTACTACCCCCTTTGGCTTTGAAGGGGGTTTGTTAAATTTTTGTAGGGATCAAAAACTAATTATACGCTTACATATTATCGAAACTATGGTAACCATCATCCTAAAAATCCAAGAATCTTAAAAATCGGGCACCATTTGAAAGAGTTATGGTACTTTCAAATTTTGCAAATTTTTCGTGTACTAACCCCTTTGGATTTGAAGGGGGTTTGTGAAATTTTTTTAGCGATCGAAAACTACTTATACGCCAACATATTCTCGAAAATATGGTAACCATCATCTTAACAAGCAAAGAATCTTAAAAATCGGGCACCATTTGAAAGAGTTATGGTACTTTCAAATTTTGCAAGTTTTTCGTGTACTACCCCCTTTGGCATTAAAGGGAGTTTGTGAAATTTTTGTAGGGATCGAAAACTAATTATACGCTTACATATTATCGAAACTATGGTAACCATCATCCTAAAAAGCCAAGAATCTTAAAAATCGGGCACCATTTGAAAGAGTTATGGTACTTTCAAATTTTGCAAGTTTTTCGTGTACTACCCCCTTTGGCTTTGAAGGGGGTTTGTGAAATTTTTGTAGGGATCGAAAACTAATTATACGCTTACATATTATCGAAACTATGGTAACCATCATCCTAAAAAGCCAAGAATCTTAAAAATCGGGCACCATTTGAAAGAGTTATGGTACTTTCAAATTTTGCAAGTTTTTCGTGTACTACCCCCTTTGGTTTGAAGGGGGTTTGTGAAATTTTTGTAGGGATTGAAAACTAATTATGCGCTTACATATTATTGAAACTATGGTAACCATCATCCTAAAAAGCCAAGAATCTTAAAAATCGGGCACCATTTGAAAGAGTTATGGTACTTTCAAATTTTGCAAATTTTTCGTGTACTAACCCCTTTGGATTTGAAGGGGGTTTGTGAAATTTTTTTAGCGATCGAAAACTACTTATACGCCAACATATTCTCGAAAATATGGTAACCATCATCTTAACAAGCAAAGAATCTTAAAAATCGGGCACCATTTGAAAGAGTTATGGTACTTTCAAATTTTGCAAGTTTTTCGTGTACGGTACCCTTTGGCTTTGAAGGGGGTTTGTAAAATTTTTGTAGGGATCGAAAACTAATTATACGCTTACATATTATCGAAACTATGGTAACCATCATCCTAAAAAGCCAAGAATCTTAAAAATCGGGCACCATTTGAAAGAGTTATGGTACTTTCAAATTTTGCAAGTTTTTCGTGTACTACCCCCTTTGGCATTGAAGGGGGTTTGTGAAATTTTTGTAGGGATCGAAAACTAATTATACGCTTACATATTATCGAAACTATGGTAACCATCATCCTAAAAAGCCAAGAATCTTAAAAATCGGGCACCATTTGAAAGAGTTATGGTACTTTCAAATTTTGCAAGTTTTTCGTGTACTACCCCCTTTGGCTTTGAAGGGGGTTTGTGAAATTTTTGTAGGGATCGAAAACTAATTATACGCTTACATATTATCGAAACTATGGTAACCATCATCCTAACAAGCCAAGAATCTTAAAAATCGGGCACCATTTGAAAGAGTTATGGTACTTTCAAATTTTGCAAATTTTTCGTGTACTAACCCCTTTGGATTTGAAGGGGGTTTGTGAAATTTTTTTAGCGATCGAAAACTACTTATACGCCAACATATTCTCGAAAATATGGTAACCATCATCTTAACAAGCAAAGAATCTTAAAAATCGGCCACCATTTGAAAGAGTTATGGTACTTTCAAATTTTGCAAGTTTTTCGTGTACTACCCCCTTTGGCATTGAAGGGAGTTTGTGAAATTTTTGTAGGGATCAAAAACTAATTATACGCTTACATATTATCGAAACTATGGTAACCATCATCCTAAAAAGCCAAGAATCTTAAAAATCGGGCACCATTTGAAAGAGTTATGGTACTTTCAAATTTTCCAAATTTTTCGTGTACTAACCCCTTTGTATTTGAAGGGGGTTTTTGAAATTTTTTTAGCGATCGAAAACTACTTATACGCCAACATATTCTCGAAAATATGGTAACCATCATCTTAACAAGCAAAGAATCTTAAAAATCGGGCACCATTTGAAAGAGTTATGGTACTTTCAAATTTTGCAAGTTTTTCGTGTACTACCCCCTTTGGCATTGAAGGGAGTTTGTGAAATTTTTGTAGGGATGGAAAACTAATTATACGCTTACATATTATCGAAACTATGGTAACCATCATCCTAAAAAGCCAAGAATCTTAAAAATCGGGCACCATTTGAAAGAGTTATGGTACTTTCAAATTTTGCAAGTTTTTCGTGTACTACCCCCTTTGGCATTAAAGGGAGTTTGTGAAATTTTTGTAGGGATCGAAAACTAATTATACGCTTACATATTATCGAAACTATGGTAACCATCATCCTAACAAGCCAAGAATCTTAAAAATCGGGCACCATTTGATAGAGTTATGGTACTTTCAAATTTTGCAAATTTTTCGTGTACTAACCCCTTTGGATTTGAAGGGGGTTTGTGAAATTTTTTTAGCGATCGAAAACTACTTATACGCCAACATATTCTCGAAAATATGGTAACCATCATCTTAACAAGCAAAGAATCTTAAAAATCGGCCACCATTTGAAAGAGTTATGGTACTTTCAAATTTTGCAAGTTTTTCGTGTACTACCCCCTTTGGCATTGAAGGGAGTTTGTGAAATTTTTGTAGGGATCAAAAACTAATTATACGCTTACATATTATCGAAACTATGGTAACCATCATCCTAAAAAGCCAAGAATCTTAAAAATCGGGCACCATTTGAAAGAGTTATGGTACTTTCAAATTTTCCAAATTTTTCGTGTACTAACCCCTTTGTATTTGAAGGGGGTTTTTGAAATTTTTTTAGCGATCGAAAACTACTTATACGCCAACATATTCTCGAAAATATGGTAACCATCATCTTAACAAGCAAAGAATCTTAAAAATCGGGCACCATTTGAAAGAGTTATGGTACTTTCAAATTTTGCAAGTTTTTCGTGTACTACCCCCTTTGGCATTGAAGGGAGTTTGTGAAATTTTTGTAGGGATGGAAAACTAATTATACGCTTACATATTATCGAAACTATGGTAACCATCATCCTAAAAAGCCAAGAATCTTAAAAATCGGGCACCATTTGAAAGAGTTATGGTACTTTCAAATTTTGCAAGTTTTTCGTGTACTACCCCCTTTGGCATTAAAGGGAGTTTGTGAAATTTTTGTAGGGATCGAAAACTAATTATACGCTTACATATTATCGAAACTATGGTAACCATCATCCTAACAAGCCAAGAATCTTAAAAATCGGGCACCATTTGAAAGAGTTATGGTACTTTCAAATTTTGCAAATTTTTCGTGTACTAACCCCTTTGGATTTGAAGGGGGTTTGTGAAATTTTTTTAGCGATCGAAAACTACTTATACGCCAACATATTCTCGAAAATATGGTAACCATCATCTTAACAAGCAAAGAATCTTAAAAATCGGCCACCATTTGAAAGAGTTATGGTACTTTCAAATTTTGCAAGTTTTTCGTGTACTACCCCCTTTGGCATTGAAGGGAGTTTGTGAAATTTTTGTAGGGATCAAAAACTAATTATACGCTTACATATTATCGAAACTATGGTAACCATCATCCTAAAAAGCCAAGAATCTTAAAAATCGGGCACCATTTGAAAGAGTTATGGTACTTTCAAATTTTCCAAATTTTTCGTGTACTGACCCCTTTGTATTTGAAGGGGGTTTTTGAAATTTTTTTAGCGATCGAAAACTACTTATACGCCAACATATTCTCGAAAATATGGTAACCATCATCTTAACAAGCAAAGAATCTTAAAAATCGGCCACCATTTGAAAGAGTTATGGTACTTTCAAATTTTGCAAGTTTTTCGTGTACTACCCCCTTTGGCATTGAAGGGAGTTTGTGAAATTTTTGTAGGGATCAAAAACTAATTATACGCTTACATATTATCGAAACTATGGTAACCATCATCCTAAAAAGCCAAGAATCTTAAAAATCGGGCACCATTTGAAAGAGTTATGGTACTTTCAAATTTTCCAAATTTTTCGTGTACTGACCCCTTTGTATTTGAAGGGGGTTTTTGAAATTTTTTTAGCGATCGAAAACTACTTATACGCCAACATATTCTCGAAAATATGGTAACCATCATCTTAACAAGCAAAGAATCTTAAAAATCGGGCACCATTTGAAAGAGTTATGGTACTTTCAAATTTTGCAAGTTTTTCGTGTACTACCCCCTTTGGCATTGAAGGGAGTTTGTGAAATTTTTGTAGGGATGGAAAACTAATTATACGCTTACATATTATCGAAACTATGGTAACCATCATCCTAAAAAGCCAAGAATCTTAAAAATCGGGCACCATTTGAAAGAGTTATGGTACTTTCAAATTTTGCAAATTTTTCGTGTACTAACCCCTTTGGATTTGATGGGGGTTTGTGAAATTTTTTTAGCGATCGAAAACTACTTATACGCCAACATATTCTCGAAAATATGGTAACCATCATCTTAACAAGCAAAGAATCTTAAAAATCGGGCACCATTTGAAAGAGTTATGGTACTTTCAAATTTTGCAAGTTTTTCGTGTACTACCCCCTTTGGCTTTGAAGGGGGTTTGTAAAATTTTTGTAGGGATCGAAAACTAATTATACGCTTACATATTATCGAAACTATGGTAACCATCATCCTAAAAAGCCAAGAATCTTAAAAATCGGGCACCATTTGAAAGAGTTATGGTACTTTCAAATTTTGCAAGTTTTTCGTGTACTACCCCCTTTGGCTTTGAAGGGGGTTTGTGAAATTTTTGTAGGGATTGAAAACTAATTATACGCTTTCATATTATTGAAACTATGGTAACCATCATCCTAAAAAGCCAAGAATCTTAAAAATCGGGAACCATTTGAAAGAGTTATGGTACTTTCAAATTTTGCAAGTTTTTCGTGTACTACCCCCTTTGGATTTGAAGGGGGTTTGTGAAATTTTTTTAGCTATCGAAAACTACTTATACGCCAACATATTCTCGAAAATATGGTAACCATCATCTTAACAAGCAAAGAATCTTAAAAATCGGGCACCATTTGAAAGAGTTATGGTACTTTCAAATTTTGCAAGTTTTTCGTGTACTAACCCCTTTGGATTTGAAGGGGGTTTGTGAAATTTTTTTAGCGATCGAAAACTACTTATACGCCAACATATTCTCGAAAATATGGTAACCATCATCTTAACAAGCAAAGAATCTTTCAAATCAGGCACCATTTAAAAGAGTTATGGTACTTTCAAATTTTTCAAGTTTTTCGTGTACTACCCCCTTTGGCTTTGAAGGGGTTTTGTGAAATTTTTGTAGGGATCGAAAACTAATTATATGCTTACATATTATCGAAACTATGGTAACCATTATCCTAACAAGCCAAAAATCTTAAAAATCGGGCACCATTTGAAAGAGTTATGGTACTTTCAAATTTTGCAAATTTTTCGTGTACTAACCCCTTTGGATTTGAAGGGGGTTTGTGAAATTTTTTTAGCGATCGAAAACTACTTATACGCCAACATATTCTCGAAAATATGGTAACCATCATCTTAACAAGCAAAGAATCTTAAAAATCGGCCACCATTTGAAAGAGTTATGGTACTTTCAAATTTTGCAAGTTTTTCGTGTACTACCCCCTTTGGCTTTGAAGGGGGTTTGTTAAATTTTTGTAGGGATCAAAAACTAATTATACGCTTACATATTATCGAAACTATGGTAACCATCATCCTAAAAATCCAAGAATCTTAAAAATCGGGCACCATTTGAAAGAGTTATGGTACTTTCAAATTTTGCAAATTTTTCGTGTACTAACCCCTTTGGATTTGAAGGGGGTTTGTGAAATTTTTTTAGCGATCGAAAACTACTTATACGCCAACATATTCTCGAAAATATGGTAACCATCATCTTAACAAGCAAAGAATCTTAAAAATCGGGCACCATTTGAAAGAGTTATGGTACTTTCAAATTTTGCAAGTTTTTCGTGTACTACCCCCTTTGGCATTAAAGGGAGTTTGTGAAATTTTTGTAGGGATCGAAAACTAATTATACGCTTACATATTATCGAAACTATGGTAACCATCATCCTAAAAAGCCAAGAATCTTAAAAATCGGGCACCATTTGAAAGAGTTATGGTACTTTCAAATTTTGCAAGTTTTTCGTGTACTACCCCCTTTGGCTTTGAAGGGGGTTTGTGAAATTTTTGTAGGGATCGAAAACTAATTATACGCTTACATATTATCGAAACTATGGTAACCATCATCCTAAAAAGCCAAGAATCTTAAAAATCGGGCACCATTTGAAAGAGTTATGGTACTTTCAAATTTTGCAAGTTTTTCGTGTACTACCCCCTTTGGCTTTGAAGGGGTTTGTGAAATTTTTGTAGGGATCGAAAACTAATTATACGCTTACATATTATCGAAACTATGGTAACCATCATCCTAAAAAGCCAAGAATCTTAAAAATCGGGCACCATTTGAAAGAGTTATGGTACTTTCAAATTTTGCAAGTTTTTCGTGTACTACCCCCTTTGGATTTGAAGGGGGTTTGTGAAATTTTTTTAGCTATCGAAAACTACTTATACGCCAACATATTCTCGAAATTATGGTAACCATCATCTTAACAAGCAAAGAATCTTAAAAATCGGGCACCATTTGAAAGAGTTATGGTACTTTCAAATTTTGCAAGTTTTTCGTGTACTACCCCCTTTGGCATTGAAGGGAGTTTGTGAAATTTTTGTAGGGATCGAAAACTAATTATACGCTTACATATTATCAAAACTATGGTAACCATCATCCTAAAAAGCCAAGAATCTTAAAAATCGGGCACCATTTGAAAGAGTTCTGGTACTTTCAAATTTTGCAAGTTTTTCGTGTACTACCCCCTTTGGCTTTGAAGGGGGTTTGTGAAATTTTTGTAGGGATCGAAAACTAATTATACGCTTACATATTATCGAAACTATGGTAACCATCATCCTAACAAGCCAAGAATCTTAAAAATCGGGCACCATTTGAAAGAGTTATGGTACTTTCAAATTTTGCAAGTTTTTCGTGTACTACCCCCTTTGGCTTTGAAGGGGGTTTGTGAAATTTTTGTAGGGATCGAAAACTAATTATACGCTTACATATTATCGAAACTATGGTAACCATCATCCTAACAAGCCAAGAATCTTAAAAATCGGGCACCATTTGAAAGAGTTATGGTACTTTCAAATTTTGCAAGTTTTTCGTGTACTACCCCCTTTGGCTTTGAAGGGGGTTTGTTAAATTTTTGTAGGGATCAAAAACTAATTATACGCTTACATATTATCGAAACTATGGTAACCATCATCCTAAAAATCCAAGAATCTTAAAAATCGGGCACCATTTGAAAGAGTTATGGTACTTTCAAATTTTGCAAACTTTCCTTGTATTAACCCCTTTGGATTTGAAGGGGGTTTGTGAAATTTTTTTAGCGATCGAAAACTACTTATACGCCAACATATTCTCGAAAATATGATAACCATCATCTTAACAAGCAAAGAATCTTAAAAATCGGGCACCATTTGAAAGAGTTATGGTACTTTCAAATTTTGCAAATTTTTCGTGTACTAACCCCTTTGGATTTGAAGGGGGTTTGTGAAATTTTTTTAGCGATCGAAAACTACTTATACGCCAACATATTCTCGAAAATATGGTAACCATCATCTTAACAAGCAAAGAATCTTAAAAATCGGGCACCATTTGAAAGAGTTATGGTACTTTCAAATTTTGCAAGTTTTTCGTGTACTACCCCCTTTGGCTTTGAAGGGGGTTTGTAAAATTTTTGTAGGGATCGAAAACTAATTATACGCTTACATATTATCGAAACTATGGTAACCATCATCCTAAAAAGCCAAGAATCTTAAAAATCGGGCACCATTTGAAAGAGTTATGGTACTTTCAAATTTTGCAAGTTTTTCGTGTACTACCCCCTTTGGCTTTGAAGGGGGTTTGTGAAATTTTTGTAGGGATTGAAAACTAATTATAGGCTTTCATATTATTGAAACTATGGTAACCATCATCCTAAAAAGCCAAGAATCTTAAAAATCGGGCACCATTTGAAAGAGTTATGGTACTTTCAAATTTTGCAAGTTTTTCGTGTACTACCCCCTTTGGATTTGAAGGGGGTTTGTGAAATTTTTTTAGCTATCGAAAACTACTTATACGCCAACATATTCTCGAAATTATGGTAACCATCATCTTAACAAGCAAAGAATCTTAAAAATCGGGCACCATTTGAAAGAGTTATGGTACTTTCAAATTTTGCAAGTTTTTCGTGTACTACCCCCTTTGGCTTTGAAGGGGGTTTGTGAAATTTTTGTAGGGATTGAAAACTAATTATAGGCTTTCATATTATTGAAACTATGGTAACCATCATCCTAAAAAGCAAAGAATCTTAAAAATCGGGCACCATTTGAAAGAGTTATGGTACTTTCAAATTTTGCAAGTTTTTCGTGTACTACCCCCTTTGGCATTGAAGGGAGTTTGTGAAATTTTTGTAGGGATCGAAAACTAATTATACGCTTACATATTATCAAAACTATGGTAACCATCATCCTAAAAAGCCAAGAATCTTAAAAATCGGGCACCATTTGAAAGAGTTATGGTACTTTCAAATTTTGCAAGTTTTTCGTGTACTACCCCCTTTGGCTTTGAAGGGGGTTTGTGAAATTTTTGTAGGGATCGAAAACTAATTATACGCTTACATATTATCGAAACTATGGTAACCATCATCCTAACAAGCCAAGAATCTTAAAAATCGGGCACCATTTGAAAGAGTTATGGTACTTTCAAATTTTGCAAGTTTTTCGTGTACTACCCCCTTTGGCTTTGAAGGGGGTTTGTGAAATTTTTGTAGGGATCGAAAACTAATTATACGCTTACATATTATCGAAACTATGGTAACCATCATCCTAACAAGCCAAGAATCTTAAAAAAAGGGCACCATTTGAAAGAGTTATGGTACTTTCAAATTTTGCAAGTTTTTCGTGTACTACCCCCTTTGGCTTTGAAGGGGGTTTGTTAAATTTTTGTAGGGATCAAAAACTAATTATACGCTTACATATTATCGAAACTATGGTAACCATCATCCTAAAAATCCAAGAATCTTAAAAATCGGGCACCATTTGAAAGAGTTATGGTACTTTCAAATTTTGCAAACTTTCCTTGTATTAACCCCTTTGGATTTGAAGGGGGTTTGTGAAATTTTTTTAGCGATCGAAAACTACTTATACGCCAACATATTCTCGAAAATATGGTAACCATCATCTTAACAAGCAAAGAATCTTAAAAATCGTGCACCATTTGAAAGAGTTATGGTACTTTCAAATTTTGCAAATTTTTCGTGTACTAACCCCTTTGGATTTGAAGGGGGTTTGTGAAATTTTTTTAGCGATCGAAAACTACTTATACGCCAACATATTCTCGAAAATATGGTAACCATCATCTTAACAAGCAAAGAATCTTAAAAATCGGGCACCATTTGAAAGAGTTATGGTACTTTCAAATTTTGCAAGTTTTTCGTGTACTACCCCCTTTGGCTTTGAAGGGGGTTTGTGAAATTTTTGTAGGGATCGAAAACTAATTATACGCTTACATATTATCGAAACTATGGTAACCATCATCCTAACAAGCCAAGAATCTTAAAAATCGGGCACCATTTGAAAGAGTTATGGTACTTTCAAATTTTGCAAGTTTTTCGTGTACTACCCCCTTTGGCTTTGAAGGGGGTTTGTGAAATTTTTGTAGGGATCGAAAACTAATTATACGCTTACATATTATCGAAACTATGGTAACCATCATCCTAACAAGCCAAGAATCTTAAAAAAAGGGCACCATTTGAAAGAGTTATGGTACTTTCAAATTTTGCAAGTTTTTCGTGTACTACCCCCTTTGGCTTTGAAGGGGGTTTGTTAAATTTTTGTAGGGATCAAAAACTAATTATACGCTTACATATTATCGAAACTATGGTAACCATCATCCTAAAAATCCAAGAATCTTAAAAATCGGGCACCATTTGAAAGAGTTATGGTACTTTCAAATTTTGCAAATTTTTCGTGTACTAACCCCTTTGGATTTGAAGGGGGTTTGTGAAATTTTTTTAGCGATCGAAAACTACTTATACGCCAACATATTCTCGAAAATATGGTAACCATCATCTTAACAAGCAAAGAATCTTAAAAATCGGGCACCATTTGAAAGAGTTATGGTACTTTCAAATTTTGCAAGTTTTTCGTGTACTACCCCCTTTGGCATTGAAGGGAGTTTGTGAAATTTTTGTAGGGATCGAAAACTAATTATACGCTTACATATTATCGAAACTATGGTAACCATCATCCTAAAAAGCCAAGAATCTTAAAAATCGGGCACCATTTGAAAGAGTTATGGTACTTTCAAAGTTTGCAAGTTTTTCGTGTACTTACCCCCTTTGGCTTTGAAGGGGTTTGTGAAATTTTTGTAGGGATCGAAAACTAATTATACGCTTACATATTATCGAAACTATGGTAACCATCATCCTAAAAAGCCAAGAATCTTAAAAATCGGGCACCATTTGAAAGAGTTATGGTACTTTCAAATTTTGCAAGTTTTTCGTGTACTACCCCCTTTGGCATTGAAGGGAGTTTGTGAAATTTTTGTAGGGATCGAAAACTACTTATACGCTTACATATTATCGAAACTATGGTAACCATCATCCTAAAAAGCCAAGAATCTTAAAAATCGGGCACCATTTGAAAGAGTTATGGTACTTTCAAATTTTGCAAGTTTTTCGTGTACTACCCCCTTTGGCATTGAAGGGAGTTTGTGAAATTTTTGTAGGGATCGAAAACTAATTATACGCTTACATATTATCGAAACTATGGTAACCATCATCCTAAAAAGCCAAGAATCTTAAAAATCGGGCACCATTTGAAAGAGTTATGGTACTTTCAAATTTTGCAAGTTTTTCGTGTACTACCCCCTTTGGCTTTGAAGGGGGTTTGTGAAATTTTTGTAGGGATCGAAAACTAATTATACGCTTACATATTATCGAAACTATGGTAACCATCATCCTAACAAGCCAAGAATCTTAAAAATCGGGCACCATTTGAAAGAGTTATGGTACTTTCAAATTTTGCAAGTTTTTCGTGTACTACCCCCTTTGGCTTTGAAGGGGGTTTGTGAAATTTTTGTAGGGATCGAAAACTAATTATACGCTTACATATTATCGAAACTATGGTAACCATCATCCTAACAAGCCAAGAATCTTAAAAATCGGGCACCATTTGAAAGAGTTATGGTACTTTCAAATTTTGCAAGTTTTTCGTGTACTACCCCCTTTGGCTTTGAAGGGGGTTTGTTAAATTTTTGTAGGGATCAAAAACTAATTATACGCTTACATATTATCGAAACTATGGTAACCATCATCCTAAAAATCCAAGAATCTTAAAAATCGGGCACCATTTGAAAGAGTTATGGTACTTTCAAATTTTGCAAATTTTTCGTGTACTAACCCCTTTGGATTTGAAGGGGGTTTGTGAAATTTTTTTAGCGATCGAAAACTACTTATACGCCAACATATTCTCGAAAATATGGTAACCATCATCTTAACAAGCAAAGAATCTTAAAAATCGGGCACCATTTGAAAGAGTTATGGTACTTTCAAATTTTGCAAGTTTTTCGTGTACTACCCCCTTTGGCATTGAAGGGAGTTTGTGAAATTTTTGTAGGGATCGAAAACTAATTATACGCTTACATATTATCGAAACTATGGTAACCATCATCCTAAAAAGCCAAGAATCTTAAAAATCGGGCACCATTTGAAAGAGTTATGGTACTTTCAAATTTTGCAAGTTTTTCGTGTACTACCCCCTTTGGCTTTGAAGGGGTTTGTGAAATTTTTGTAGGGATCGAAAACTAATTATACGCTTACATATTATCGAAACTATGGTAACCATCATCCTAAAAAGCCAAGAATCTTAAAAATCGGGCACCATTTGAAAGAGTTATGGTACTTTCAAATTTTGCAAGTTTTTCGTGTACTACCCCCTTTGGATTTGAAGGGGGTTTGTGAAATTTTTTTAGCTATCGAAAACTACTTATACGCCAACATATTCTCGAAATTATGGTAACCATCATCTTAACAAGCAAAGAATCTTAAAAATCGGGCACCATTTGAAAGAGTTATGGTACTTTCAAATTTTGCAAGTTTTTCGTGTACTACCCCCTTTGGCATTGAAGGGAGTTTGTGAAATTTTTGTAGGGATCGAAAACTAATTATACGCTTACATATTATCGAAACTATGGTAACCATCATCCTAAAAAGCCAAGAATCTTAAAAATCGGGCACCATTTGAAAGAGTTATGGTACTTTCAAATTTTGCAAGTTTTTCGTGTACTACCCCCTTTGGCTTTGAAGGGGGTTTGTGAAATTTTTGTAGGGATCGAAAACTAATTATACGCTTACATATTATCGAAACTATGGTAACCATCATCCTAACAAGCCAAGAATCTTAAAAATCGGGCACCATTTGAAAGAGTTATGGTACTTTCAAATTTTGCAAGTTTTTCGTGTACTACCCCCTTTGGCTTTGAAGGGGGTTTGTGAAATTTTTGTAGGGATCGAAAACTAATTATACGCTTACATATTATCGAAACTATGGTAACCATCATCCTAACAAGCCAAGAATCTTAAAAATCGGGCACCATTTGAAAGAGTTATGGTACTTTCAAATTTTGCAAGTTTTTCGTGTACTACCCCCTTTGGCTTTGAAGGGGGTTTGTTAAATTTTTGTAGGGATCAAAAACTAATTATACGCTTACATATTATCGAAACTATGGTAACCATCATCCTAAAAATCCAAGAATCTTAAAAATCGGGCACCATTTGAAAGAGTTATGGTACTTTCAAATTTTGCAAATTTTTCGTGTACTAACCCCTTTGGATTTGAAGGGGGTTTGTGAAATTTTTTTAGCGATCGAAAACTACTTATACGCCAACATATTCTCGAAAATATGGTAACCATCATCTTAACAAGCAAAGAATCTTAAAAATCGGGCACCATTTGAAAGAGTTATGGTACTTTCAAATTTTGCAAGTTTTTCGTGTACTACCCCCTTTGGCATTGAAGGGAGTTTGTGAAATTTTTGTAGGGATCGAAAACTAATTATACGCTTACATATTATCGAAACTATGGTAACCATCATCCTAAAAAGTCAAGAATCTTAAAAATCGGGCACCATTTGAAAGAGTTATGGTACTTTCAAATTTTGCAAGTTTTTCGTGTACTACCCCCCTTTGGCTTTGAAGGGGTTTGTGAAATTTTTGTAGGGATCGAAAACTAATTATACGCTTACATATTATCGAAACTATGGTAACCATCATCCTAAAAAGCCAAGAATCTTAAAAATCGGGCACCATTTGAAAGAGTTATGGTACTTTCAAATTTTGCAAGTTTTTCGTGTACTACCCCCTTTGGATTTGAAGGGGGTTTGTGAAATTTTTTTAGCTATCGAAAACTACTTATACGCCAACATATTCTCGAAATTATGGTAACCATCATCTTAACAAGCAAAGAATCTTAAAAATCGGGCACCATTTGAAAGAGTTATGGTACTTTCAAATTTTGCAAGTTTTTCGTGTACTACCCCCTTTGGCATTGAAGGGAGTTTGTGAAATTTTTGTAGGGATCGAAAACTAATTATACGCTTACATATTATCGAAACTATGGTAACCATCATCCTAACAAGCCAAGAATCTTAAAAATCGGGCACCATTTGAAAGAGTTATGGTACTTTCAAATTTTGCAAGTTTTTCGTGTACTACCCCCTTTGGCTTTGAAGGGGGTTTGTTAAATTTTTGTAGGGATCAAAAACTAATTATACGCTTACATATTATCGAAACTATGGTAACCATCATCCTAAAAATCCAAGAATCTTAAAAATCGGGCACCATTTGAAAGAGTTATGGTACTTTCAAATTTTGCAAATTTTTCGTGTACTAACCCCTTTGGATTTGAAGGGGGTTTGTGAAATTTTTTTAGCGATCGAAAACTACTTATACGCCAACATATTCTCGAAAATATGGTAACCATCATCTTAACAAGCAAAGAATCTTAAAAATCGGGCACCATTTGAAAGAGTTATGGTACTTTCAAATTTTGCAAGTTTTTCGTGTACTACCCCCTTTGGCATTGAAGGGAGTTTGTGAAATTTTTGTAGGGATCGAAAACTAATTATACGCTTACATATTATCGAAACTATGGTAACCATCATCCTAAAAAGCCAAGAATCTTAAAAATCGGGCACCATTTGAAAGAGTTATGGTACTTTCAAATTTTGCAAGTTTTTCGTGTACTACCCCCTTTGGCATTGAAGGGAGTTTGTGAAATTTTTGTAGGGATCGAAAACTAATTATACGCTTACATATTATCGAAACTATGGTAACCATCATCCTAAAAAGCCAAGAATCTTAAAAATCGGGCACCATTTGAAAGAGTTATGGTACTTTCAAATTTTGCAAGTTTTTCGTGTACTACCCCCTTTGGCTTTGAAGGGGGTTTGTGAAATTTTTGTAGGGATCGAAAACTAATTATACGCTTACATATTATCGAAACTATGGTAACCATCATCCTAACAAGCCAAGAATCTTAAAAATCGGGCACCATTTGAAAGAGTTATGGTACTTTCAAATTTTGCAAGTTTTTCGTGTACTACCCCCTTTGGCTTTGAAGGGGGTTTGTGAAATTTTTGTAGGGATCGAAAACTAATTATACGCTTACATATTATCGAAACTATGGTAACCATCATCCTAACAAGCCAAGAATCTTAAAAATCGGGCACCATTTGAAAGAGTTATGGTACTTTCAAATTTTGCAAGTTTTTCGTGTACTACCCCCTTTGGCTTTGAAGGGGGTTTGTTAAATTTTTGTAGGGATCAAAAACTAATTATACGCTTACATATTATCGAAACTATGGTAACCATCATCCTAAAAATCCAAGAATCTTAAAAATCGGGCACCATTTGAAAGAGTTATGGTACTTTCAAATTTTGCAAATTTTTCGTGTACTAACCCCTTTGGATTTGAAGGGGGTTTGTGAAATTTTTTTAGCGATCGAAAACTACTTATACGCCAACATATTCTCGAAAATATGGTAACCATCATCTTAACAAGCAAAGAATCTTAAAAATCGGGCACCATTTGAAAGAGTTATGGTACTTTCAAATTTTGCAAGTTTTTCGTGTACTACCCCCTTTGGCATTGAAGGGAGTTTGTGAAATTTTTGTAGGGATCGAAAACTAATTATACGCTTACATATTATCGAAACTATGGTAACCATCATCCTAAAAAGTCAAGAATCTTAAAAATCGGGCACCATTTGAAAGAGTTATGGTACTTTCAAATTTTGCAAGTTTTTCGTGTACTACCCCCCTTTGGCTTTGAAGGGGTTTGTGAAATTTTTGTAGGGATCGAAAACTAATTATACGCTTACATATTATCGAAACTATGGTAACCATCATCCTAAAAAGCCAAGAATCTTAAAAATCGGGCACCATTTGAAAGAGTTATGGTACTTTCAAATTTTGCAAGTTTTTCGTGTACTACCCCCTTTGGATTTGAAGGGGGTTTGTGAAATTTTTTTAGCTATCGAAAACTACTTATACGCCAACATATTCTCGAAATTATGGTAACCATCATCTTAACAAGCAAAGAATCTTAAAAATCGGGCACCATTTGAAAGAGTTATGGTACTTTCAAATTTTGCAAGTTTTTCGTGTACTACCCCCTTTGGCATTGAAGGGAGTTTGTGAAATTTTTGTAGGGATCGAAAACTAATTATACGCTTACATATTATCGAAACTATGGTAACCATCATCCTAACAAGCCAAGAATCTTAAAAATCGGGCACCATTTGAAAGAGTTATGGTACTTTCAAATTTTGCAAGTTTTTCGTGTACTACCCCCTTTGGCTTTGAAGGGGGTTTGTGAAATTTTTGTAGGGATCGAAAACTAATTATACGCTTACATATTATCGAAACTATGGTAACCATCATCCTAACAAGCCAAGAATCTTAAAAATCGGGCACCATTTGAAAGAGTTATGGTACTTTCAAATTTTGCAAGTTTTTCGTGTACTACCCCCTTTGGCTTTGAAGGGGGTTTGTTAAATTTTTGTAGGGATCAAAAACTAATTATACGCTTACATATTATCGAAACTATGGTAACCATCATCCTAAAAATCCAAGAATCTTAAAAATCGGGCACCATTTGAAAGAGTTATGGTACTTTCAAATTTTGCAAATTTTTCGTGTACTAACCCCTTTGGATTTGAAGGGGGTTTGTGAAATTTTTTTAGCGATCGAAAACTACTTATACGCCAACATATTCTCGAAAATATGGTAACCATCATCTTAACAAGCAAAGAATCTTAAAAATCGGGCACCATTTGAAAGAGTTATGGTACTTTCAAATTTTGCAAGTTTTTCGTGTACTACCCCCTTTGGCATTGAAGGGAGTTTGTGAAATTTTTGTAGGGATCGAAAACTAATTATACGCTTACATATTATCGAAACTATGGTAACCATCATCCTAAAAAGCCAAGAATCTTAAAAATCGGGCACCATTTGAAAGAGTTATGGTACTTTCAAATTTTGCAAGTTTTTCGTGTACTACCCCCTTTGGCTTTGAAGGGGTTTGTGAAATTTTTGTAGGGATCGAAAACTAATTATACGCTTACATATTATCGAAACTATGGTAACCATCATCCTAAAAAGCCAAGAATCTTAAAAATCGGGCACCATTTGAAAGAGTTATGGTACTTTCAAATTTTGCAAGTTTTTCGTGTACTACCCCCTTTGGATTTGAAGGGGGTTTGTGAAATTTTTTTAGCTATCGAAAACTACTTATACGCCAACATATTCTCGAAATTATGGTAACCATCATCTTAACAAGCAAAGAATCTTAAAAATCGGGCACCATTTGAAAGAGTTATGGTACTTTCAAATTTTGCAAGTTTTTCGTGTACTACCCCCTTTGGCATTGAAGGGAGTTTGTGAAATTTTTGTAGGGATCGAAAACTAATTATACGCTTACATATTATCGAAACTATGGTAACCATCATCCTAAAAAGCCAAGAATCTTAAAAATCGGGCACCATTTGAAAGAGTTATGGTACTTTCAAATTTTGCAAGTTTTTCGTGTACTACCCCCTTTGGCTTTGAAGGGGGTTTGTGAAATTTTTGTAGGGATCGAAAACTAATTATACGCTTACATATTATCGAAACTATGGTAACCATCATCCTAACAAGCCAAGAATCTTAAAAATCGGGCACCATTTGAAAGAGTTATGG
This sequence comes from Urtica dioica subsp. dioica, assembly GCF_054948205.1. NCBI lineage: Eukaryota > Viridiplantae > Streptophyta > Magnoliopsida > Rosales > Urticaceae > Urtica > Urtica dioica. The sequence continues at coordinate 50,917,585 of NC_142758.1, forward strand.
TACTTTCAAATTTTGCAAGTTTTTCGTGTACTACCCCCTTTGGCTTTGAAGGGGGTTTGTGAAATTTTTGTAGGGATCGAAAACTAATTATACGCTTACATATTATCGAAACTATGGTAACCATCATCCTAACAAGCCAAGAATCTTAAAAATCGGGCACCATTTGAAAGAGTTATGGTACTTTCAAATTTTGCAAGTTTTTCGTGTACTACCCCCTTTGGCTTTGAAGGGGGTTTGTTAAATTTTTGTAGGGATCAAAAACTAATTATACGCTTACATATTATCGAAACTATGGTAACCATCATCCTAAAAATCCAAGAATCTTAAAAATCGGGCACCATTTGAAAGAGTTATGGTACTTTCAAATTTTGCAAATTTTTCGTGTACTAACCCCTTTGGATTTGAAGGGGGTTTGTGAAATTTTTTTAGCGATCGAAAACTACTTATACGCCAACATATTCTCGAAAATATGGTAACCATCATCTTAACAAGCAAAGAATCTTAAAAATCGGGCACCATTTGAAAGAGTTATGGTACTTTCAAATTTTGCAAGTTTTTCGTGTACTACCCCCTTTGGCATTGAAGGGAGTTTGTGAAATTTTTGTAGGGATCGAAAACTAATTATACGCTTACATATTATCGAAACTATGGTAACCATCATCCTAAAAAGTCAAGAATCTTAAAAATCGGGCACCATTTGAAAGAGTTATGGTACTTTCAAATTTTGCATGTTTTTCGTGTACTACCCCCTTTGGCTTTGAAGGGGTTTGTGAAATTTTTGTAGGGATCGAAAACTAATTATACGCTTACATATTATCGAAACTATGGTAACCATCATCCTAAAAAGCCAAGAATCTTAAAAATCGGGCACCATTTGAAAGAGTTATGGTACTTTCAAATTTTGCAAGTTTTTCGTGTACTACCCCCTTTGGATTTGAAGGGGGTTTGTGAAATTTTTTTAGCTATCGAAAACTACTTATACGCCAACATATTCTCGAAATTATGGTAACCATCATCTTGACAAGCAAAGAATCTTAAAAATCGGGCACCATTTGAAAGAGTTATGATACTTTCAAATTTTGCAAGTTTTTCGTGTACTACCCCCTTTGGCATTGAAGGGAGTTTGTGAAATTTTTTTAGGGATCGAAAACTAATTATACGCTTACATATTATCGAAACTATGGTAACCATCATCCTAAAAAGCCAAGAATCTTAAAAATCGGGCACCATTTGAAAGAGTTATGGTACTTTCAAATTTTGCAAGTTTTTCGTGTACTACCCCCTTTGGCTTTGAAGGGGGTTTGTGAAATTTTTGTAGGGATCGAAAACTAATTATACGCTTACATATTATCGAAACTATGGTAACCATCATCCTAACAAGCCAAGAATCTTAAAAATCGGGCACCATTTGAAAGAGTTATGGTACTTTCAAATTTTGCAAGTTTTTCGTGTACTACCCCCTTTGGCTTTGAAGGGGGTTTGTGAAATTTTTGTAGGGATCGAAAACTAATTATACGCTTACATATTATCGAAACTATGGTAACCATCATCCTAACAAGCCAAGAATCTTAAAAATCGGGCACCATTTGAAAGAGTTATGGTACTTTCAAATTTTGCAAGTTTTTCGTGTACTACCCCCTTTGGCTTTGAAGGGGGTTTGTTAAATTTTTGTAGGGATCAAAAACTAATTATACGCTTACATATTATCGAAACTATGGTAACCATCATCCTAAAAATCCAAGAATCTTAAAAATCGGGCACCATTTGAAAGAGTTATGGTACTTTCAAATTTTGCAAATTTTTCGTGTACTAACCCCTTTGGATTTGAAGGGGGTTTGTGAAATTTTTTTAGCGATCGAAAACTACTTATACGCCAACATATTCTCGAAAATATGGTAACCATCATCTTAACAAGCAAATAATCTTAAAAATCGGGCACCATTTGAAAGAGTTATGGTACTTTCAAATTTTGCAAGTTTTTCGTGTACTACCCCCTTTGGCATTGAAGGGAGTTTGTGAAATTTTTGTAGGGATCGAAAACTAATTATACGCTTACATATTATCGAAACTATGGTAACCATCATCCTAAAAAGCCAAGAATCTTAAAAATCGGGCACCATTTGAAAGAGTTATGGTACTTTCAAATTTTGCAAGTTTTTCGTGTACTACCCCCTTTGGCTTTGAAGGGGTTAGTGAAATTTTTGTAGGGATCGAAAACTAATTATACGCTTACATATTATCGAAACTATGGTAACCATCATCCTAAAAAGCCAAGAATCTTAAAAATCGGGCACCATTTTAAAGAGTTATGGTACTTTCAAATTTTGCAAGTTTTTCGTGTACTACCCCCTTTGGTTTGAAGGGGGTTTGTGAAATTTTTGTAGGGATTGAAAACTAATTATACGCTTACATATTATTGAAACTATGGTAACCATCATCCTAAAAAGCCAAGAATCTTAAAAATCGGGCACCATTTGAAAGAGTTATGGTACTTTCAAATTTTGCAAGTTTTTCGTGTACTACCCCCTTTGGCATTGAAGGGAGTTTGTGAAATTTTTGTAGGGATCGAAAAATAATTATACGCTTACATATTATCGAAACTATGGTAACCATCATCCTAAAAAGCCAAGAATCTTAAAAATCGGGCACCATTTGAAAGAGTTATGGTAGTTTCAAATTTTGCAAGTTTTTCGTGTACTACCCCCTTTGGCTTTGAAGGGGGTTTGTGAAATTTTTGTAGGGATCGAAAACTAATTATACGCTTACATATTATCGAAACTATGGTAACCATCATCCTAACAAGCCAAGAGTCTTAAAAATCGGGCACCATTTGAAAGAGTTATGGTACTTTCAAATTTTGCAAATTTTTCGTGTACTAACCCCTTTGGATTTGAAGGGGGTTAGTGAAATTTTTTTAGCGATCAAAAACTACTTATACGCCAACATATTCTCGAAAATATGGTAACCATCATCTTAACAAGCAAAGAATCTTAAAAATCGGGCACCATTTGAAAGAGTTATGGTACTTTCAAATTTTGCAAGTTTTTCGTGTACTACCCCCTTTGGCTTTGACGGGGGTTTGTGAAATTTTTGTAGGGATCAAAAACTAATTAAACGCTTACATATTATCGAAACTATGGTAACCATCATCCTACAAAGCCAAGAATCTTAAAAATCGGTCACCATTTGAAAGAGTTATGGTACTTTCAAATTTTGCAAATTTTTCGTGTACTACCCCCTTTGGCTTTGAAGGGGGTTTGTGAAATTTTTGTAGGGATCGAAAACTAATTATACGCTTACATATTCTCGAAACTATGGTAACCATCATCCTAACAAGCCAAGAATCTTAAAAATCGGGCACCATTTGAAAGAAATATTATAATTTCAAATTTTGCAAATTTTTCGTGTACTAACCCCTTTGGCTTTGAATGGGGTTTGTGAAATTTTTTTAGTGATCGAAAACTAAGTATACGCCTACATATTCTCTAAATATGGTAACCATCATCCTAACAAGCAAAGAATTTTAAAAATCGGGCACCATTTGAAAGAGTTATGGTAGTTTCAAATTTTGCAAGTTTTTCGTGTACTACCCCCTTTGGCTTTGAAGGGGGTTTGTGAAATTTTTGTAGGGATCGAAAACTTATTATACGCTTACATATTATCGAAATATGGTAGCCATCATCCTAACAAGCCAAGAATCTTAAAAATCGGGCACCATTTGAAAGAGTTATGGTACTTTCAAATTTTGCAAATTTTTCGTGTACTAACCCCTTTGGATTTGAAGGGGGTTTGTGAAATTTTTTTAGCGATCGAAAACTACTTATACGCCAACATATTCTCGAAAATATGGTAACCATCATCTTAACAAGCAAAGAATCTTAAAAATCGGCCACCATTTGAAAGAGTTATGGTACTTTCAAATTTTGCAAGTTTTTCGTGCACTACCCCCTTTGGCTTTGAAGGGGGTTTGTGAAATTTTTGTAGGGATCGAAAACTAATTATACGCTTACATATTATCGAAACTATGGTAACCATCATCCTAACAAGCCAAGAATCTTAAAAATCGGGCACCATTTGAAAGAGTTATGGTACTCTCAAATTTTGCAAATTTTTCGTGTACTAACCCCTTTGGATTTGAAGGGGGTTTGTGAAATTTTTTTAGCGATCGAAAACTACTTATACGCCAACATATTCTCGAAAATATGGTAACCATCATCTTAACAAGCAAAGAATCTTAAAAATCGGCCACCATTTGAAAGAGTTATGGTACTTTCAAATTTTGCAAGTTTTTCGTGTACTACCCCCTTTGGCTTTGAAGGGGGTTTGTTAAATTTTTGTAGGGATCAAAAATTAATTATACGCTTACATATTATCGAAACTATGGTAACCATCATCCTAAAAATCCAAGAATCTTAAAAATCGGGCACCATTTGAAAGAGTTATGGTACTTTCAAATTTTGCAAATTTTTCGTGTACTAACCCCTTTGGATTTGAAGGGGGTTTGTGAAATTTTTTTAGCGATCGAAAACTACTTATACGCAAAAATATTCTCGAAAATATGGTAACCATCATCTTAACAAGCAAAGAATCTTAAAAATCGGGCACCATTTGAAAGAGTTATGGTACTTTCAAATTTTGCAAATTTTTCGTGTACTCCCCCTTTGGCATTGAAGGGAGTTTGTGAAATTTTTGTAGGGATCGAAAACTAATTATACGCTTACATATTATCGAAACTATGGTAGCCATCATCCTAACAAGCCAAGAATCTTAAAAATCGGGCACCATTTGAAAGAGTTATGGTACTTTCAAATTTTGCAAGTTTTTCGTGTACTACCCCCTTTGGCTTTGAAGGGGGTTTGTGAAATTTTTGTAGGGATCGAAAACTAATTATACGCTTACATATTATCGAAACTATGGTAACCATCATCCTAACAAGCCAAGAATCTTAAAAATCGGGCACCATTTGAAAGAGTTATGGTACTTTCAAATTTTGCAAATTTTTCATGTACTAACCCCTTTGGATTTGAAGGGGGTTAGTGAAATTTTTTTAGCGATCGAAAACTACTTATACGCCAACATATTCTCGAAAATATGGTAACCATCATCTTAACAAGCAAAGAATCTTAAAAATCGGGCACCATTTGAAAGAGTTATGGTACTTTCAAATTTTGCAAGTTTTTCGTGTACTACCCCATTTGGCTTTGAAGGGGGTTTGTTAAATTTTTGTAGGGATCAAAAATTAATTATACGCTTACATATTATCGAAACTATTTTAACCATCATCCTAAAAATCCAAGAATCTTAAAAATCGGGCACCATTTGAAAGAGTTATGGTACTTTCAAATTTTGCAAATTTTTCGTGTACTAACCCCTTTGGATTTGAAGGGGGTTTGTGAAATTTTTTTAGCGATCGAAAACTACTTATACGCCAACATATTCTCGAAAATATGGTAACCATCATCTTAACAAGGAAAGAATCATAAAAATCGGGCACCATTTGAAAGAGTTATGGTACTTTCAAATATTACAAAATTTTCGTGTACTCCCCCTTTGGCATTGAAGGGAGTTTGTGAAATTTTTGTAGGGATCGAAAACTAATTATACGCTTACATATTATCGAAACTATGGTAGCCATCATCCTAACAAGCCAAGAATCTTAAAAATCGGCCACCATTTGAAAGAGTTATGGTACTTTCAAATTTTGCAAGTTTTTCGTGCACTACCCCCTTTGGCTTTGAAGGGGGTTTGTGAAATTTTTGTAGGGATCGAAAACTAATTATACGCTTACATATTATCGAAACTATGGTAACCATCATCCTAACAAGCCAAGAATCTTAAAAATCGGGCACCATTTGAAAGAGTTATGGTACTCTCAAATTTTGCAAATTTTTCGTGTACTAACCCCTTAGGATTTGAAGGGGGTTTGTGAAATTTTTTTAGCGATCGAAAACTACTTATACGCCAACATATTCTCGAAAATATGGTAACCATCATCTTAACAAGCAAAGAATCTTAAAAATCGGCCACCATTTGAAAGAGTTATGGTACTTTCAAATTTTGCAAGTTTTTCGTGTACTACCCCCTTTGGCTTTGAAGGGGGTTTGTTAAATTTTTGTAGGGATCAAAAATTAATTATACGCTTACATATTATCGAAACTATGGTAACCATCATCCTAAAAATCCAAGAATCTTAAAAATCGGGCACCGTTTGAAAGAGTTATGGTACTTTCAAATTTTGCAAATTTTTCGTGTACTAACCCCTTTGGATTTGAAGGGGGTTTGTGAAATTTTTTTAGCGATCGAAAACTACTTATACGCCAACATATTCTCGAAAATATGGTAACCATCATCTTAACAAGCAAAGAATCTTAAAAATCGGGCACCATTTGAAAGAGTTATGGTACTTTCAAATTTTGCAAATTTTTCGTGTACTCCCCCTTTGGTATTGAAGGGAGTTTGTGAAATTTTTGTAGGGATCGAAAACTAATTATACGCTTACATATTATCGAAACTATGGTAGCCATCATCCTAACAAGCCAAGAATCTTAAAAATCGGCCACCATTTGAAAGAGTTATGGTACTTTCAAATTTTGCAAGTTTTTCGTGTACTACCCCCTTTGGCTTTGAAGGGGGTTTGTGAAATTTTTGTAGGGATCGAAAACTAATTATACGCTTACATATTATCGAAACTATGGTAACCATCATCCTAACAAGCCAAGAATCTTAAAAATCGGGCACCATTTGAAAGAGTTATGGTACTTTCAAATTTTGCAAATTTTTCGTGTACTAACCCCTTTGGATTTGAAGGGGGTTAGTGAAATTTTTTTAGCGATCGAAAACTACTTATACGCCAACATATTCTCGAAAATATGGTAACCATCATCTTAACAAGCAAAGAATCTTAAAAATCGGGCACCATTTGAAAGAGTTATGGTACTTTCAAATTTTGCAAGTTTTTCGTGTACTACCCCCTTTGGCTTTGAAGGGGGTTTGTGAAATTTTTGTAGGGATCAAAAACTAATTATACGCTTACATATTATCGAAACTATGGTAACCATCATCCTACAGAGCCAAGAATCTTAAAAATCGGTCACCATTTGAAAGAGTTATGGTACTTTCAAATTTTGCAAATTTTTCGTGTACTACCCCCTTTGGCTTTGAAGGGGGTTTGTGAAATTTTTGTAGGGATCGAAAACTAATTATACGCTTACATATTCTCGAAACTATGTAATGTTGGAATCGATCTAGGGTTTGAGAAAATAATTAACGCTTCGGTAAGCGGCGGAATTTTAAAAATTTTCTTTTACAAGTAAAACAGTTTTTACTAACCTAGACAAGTGCAAGTACATGTAATTAAAAACCAATATGAGCATAGAAGTTTACTAACCTTTCTTGAAGCTTGAACTTTGAAGAAGCTTTTGGAAAGTTTGCAACGCTCGTCTCCCCTCGCAGCACGTCTCTCTTTCTTTCCTCGGCACCTCGAGCAACCACGAAAGTTTCTATCACTAAATCACTCGAAAAGAAGGAATCAGTGAGTGGGCACTTTTAAACACTACGACTTAAGAACGAGTCTCGAAGTCGCAGAGCTAAACACTAGGTCAAATGAGGACCTAGGTGCCAAAACAAAAAATCGAAATTGAATAGAGAGTGAGAGGAGAGGGGCGGCCAAGCTAGAGAGAGAAGCTCTCAATCTCTAAAACTTGGAATGAATGAAAAGTGTGGAATGAGGCTCCTATTTATAGGAGAGGTCTCACCTTCAATAAGGTAGTTTCCTCTTCTATAGAACATCACATATTCATGAGCCAATTTCCCTTTTCCTTCAAAGAGGTGCACGTCCAAGACAAAACAAGTAAGTCCTTGGATTTGTTTCCTCTTTTGTTTGCTTCTCTCTTGACCATATTTGGGCGCCCACCATGTTTCCTCTTAGGGGAAATTTGTTTCCTCTTTTTCTTTTGGCAAGTATCTTGATACATTTATGCACAAAATATTCTCTCTTCCTATGGGTATTATGGGCGCCTATCACCTTCTAGAAGGGACTTCTAGAAGCTTTTCCATTTTGTTCATGACAACATGAAAAAGGCCCATTAAGAATTTTCATTAAAATTCTTATGAAATGAAATTAATCCACAAGGCCCAATTAATCTTATTATGGCCGAGTGTTACTTGTCATCAAATGACCATGTCAAAAAATTTATTGACATTCATTTCATCCCAAGTCTCAAAAGACAAAAATACCATTTTTTACAATTTTCGTTCTTGTTTTGACTTAGCTTCCAGTTTAACTATTCCTATCGATGTGATTCGTGACAGTGACCTCATGGACCCAAATGAACAAAGCTTGAGCTAAACACTTGGACTCAAAAGTTCACAAACCTTTTCCAAGTTTAGCTTAATGCCAACTGACTCCACTAAAGAGCTGACACTGAAAATCTCCCGGTTCAAATGAATTTATTTTCTACTCAAGAATTCACCTAATTATAATGAGCGGATCCACTGAATATTATCTATGCTACCCTTCATGAATGTCATCAGCTAGTCGGGATTTACTAAATTACCATTTTACCCTTCTAGCTGTTATTTCCTCAACTCCTTTGTCGCTTGTGAATAAGTTAGAAACAATGTATATGACGAGGAGCTAACAAGTCACATTGTTTCATCCAAAAGAGTCAGGACTCAATTTTGACACTGGCCAGTTCATTTATTCACACTCCAAGGAAGAAAGCATGAGGTGACATACATTGCATTTCAGCAATCTTGTACATGAATTCCATATCTATGAGAACTTCACAAAGTTACTCATGACAGACTCACAACTTAGTACTTCACCAATAGGCCTTGTTCGGAATCACATAGTGAGTCCGAACTTTGACTTTCTCAAATGAGAATACTAAGGTGTGAAATGGCATGTCTCATTTCAGGATTAAGGTAAGCATGATGCAATTCATACATAGTGACTTCGAGACATAAGAGGTTAAATGGTTTGTTCTTATATTGTCTCTAGAAGTGCACTGGTCAATTCAGTATCTTCGGAAGATACCTAGAAGAACTATAGAGTCTCCAACTCTCAATGCCTCATAACCAGACATCATAGATTCTTCTAACAATCATACTGAGGTCAATAGTCCTTTGACCCTTAGATTGCGAATATAACGTTTTAAGCAAACTACGAAGAGTTTGTTCATGCAAATCTACATTTGTCTCTTCGTAAATTGTTAAGTTTGTTTATGGACTAAAAGACTAAGGTTTTATCATAAAGCTTCAAACAAAGAAAGAATGAATGAACGTTTCAACTTTATTAATGAATAGATAGGCAATTACAAGCAAGAGTCTTCATGAGACTATATGACATCAAATGTACATAAATAGACACTACTACTCTTCTTGTGGGCACCATTGACAACAAACTCCCACTTGACTCAAAGAAGATGTGAGTAGTCCTACATGCCTAATCCCTCTCGAAGTTGGTCGAAGACCATGTTCGCTAGGGCCTTGGTGAATGGATCTGCCAGAGATCTACTTCACCTCCACGTCTCCGCGCTGCGCGATCTCTCGAATCAAATGGTATTTCCTCTCAATATTTTTAGAGCGCTTATGGCTTCTAGGTTCCTTTGAGTTAGCGACAGCCCTACTATTATCACAATAAAGGGTCATGGGCTCGTCGACGTTTGAAACAACTTCCAAATACTTAAGGAATTTTCTAAGCCATATAGCCTCTTTGGATGCTTCACAAGCAGCCACATATTCTGCTTCCATTGTGGAGTCAGCAATGCAAGATTGCTTAATACTTCTCCACACAACAGCTCCACCATTAAGGATGAACACAGATCCAGAAGTGGATTTCCTGGAATCCTTATCCGCTTGAAAATCGGAGTCGGTATATCCCGTCATAGTCAGGTCAGTACCTGAGTATGTAAGCATCAAGTTCCTAGTTCTTCGAAGATACTTAAGAACATGCTTAACAGCAATCCAGTGCTCGGGTCCAGGGTTGGATTGGAAACGGCTAACTACGCCAACGGCGAAACATATATCAGGTCTAGTGCAAAGCATAGCATACATGAGGCTTCCTACGGCAGAGGCGTAAGGAATCTTCCTCATGTCTTCAATCTCTTGTGTAGTCTTGGGAGACTGGTCCTTAGAGAGTGAAACTCCATGTCTAAAGGGTGTTTGACCCCTCTTGCAGTCTTGCATCGAGAAGCGATCCATCACCTTATCAATATAAGATGCTTGAGAGAGTGACAGGGTCCGGTTTTTCCTATCTCGAAAGATTTGGATTCCCAGAATGTACGCGGCTTCTCCTAGATCCTTCATATCGAATTGCTTTGCTAGCCATACCTTAACCTCAGATAACTTACCCACGTCATTACCAATGAGAAGTATATCATCGACATATAGTACCAGAAACACAACTTTACCTTCGTGTATTAACTTGTAAACACAAGGCTCATCTATTGACTGTTCAAAGCCAAAGCTCTTTACAGTTTCATCGAATCTAATATTCCATGACCTAGATGCTTGCTTTAGTCCATAAATGGATTTAAGCAACTCACAAACCTTGGTCTCTTGACCTTTATCCACGAAACCGTCTGGTTGAGCCATGTAAATGCGCTCGTCAAGATTGCCATTCAGAAAGGCTGTCTTGACATCCATTTGCCAGATCTCATAGTCGAGAGCTGCAGCTATGGATAGGAGTATGCGGATGGATTTAAGCATCGCGACTGGCGAGAAGGTTTCTTCATAGTCAATCCCTTCTTGTTGGGTATAACCCTTTGCCACAAGTCGTGCTTTGAACGTCTCGACGTTCCCATCAGGACCCCTTTTCTTCTTGTATATCCACTTACACCCTACGGGTTTAATCCCTTCAGGAAGGTCTACAAGTTTCCAGACATTGTTGAGATACATCGAGTGCATTTCAACTTTCATGGCGTCAAGCCAAAGGTTTGATTCAGAACAAGCCATCGCTTGGCTATAGGAAACAGGGTCATACATGTCGGAGACGGCTACAAGAGAGTCTCCATAAGACATGTACCTGTCAGGCTGTTGAACAGCCCTCCCACTACGTCTAAGTACTACTTGACGAGATTCTGATGAGTTAGGTTGTGTTTCAGTTGGGGTAAGAACAGTTCTTACAGATGAGGTAGAAGCTTCCTCACCCAACTTTTCTTCAAGCACAATTTTGCTTCTAGGTTTCGCATCCTTCATAAAGTCCTCCTCGAGGAAACGAGCATTCGTGCTAACGAAAGTCTTATCGTCCTCGGGACTATAGAAAATGAAACCTTTAGTTTCCTTTGGATATCCCACAAACAGGCACAATTCTAACCTACTAGCCAACTTGCTAGTCTTTTGCCTTAGCACATGTGCAGGGCAACCCCAAATTCGGATGTGGCCAAGATTCACTTTTCGGCCAGTCCATCTCTCATAAGGAGTACCAGGAACCGTTTTAGACGGAACTTGGTTCAGAATGTAGGCGGCTGTTTCGAGGGCATATCCCCAAAAGGAAAGCGGGAGTGATGAGTAACTCATCATCGATCTAACCATCTCCATAAGAGTTCGGTTTCTTCTCTCTGACACTCCGTTTTGTTGAGGTGTGCCAGGTGCGGTAAGCTGAGAAGCGATACCTTCTTCTTTAAGAAAGTCATCGAACTCTCCAGACATATACTCACCACCTCGATCAGATCGAAGGGTTTTGATCACTTTGCCAGTTTGCTTTTCCACTAAAGCCCGAAAGTCCTTAAATACGTTAAAGGTCTCGGATTTGTGTTTGAGCAAATAGACAAACCCATATCGCGAGTAATCATCGGTGAAGGTAACGAAGTATTCGTATCCTCCACGTGCCTGTTGGCTGAGCGGACCACATACATCAGAATGTATTAGTTCCAGCAACTCAGTGGTTCTTCGACCCTTATCGGAGAAAGGTCGCTTAGTCATTTTTCCTTCTATGCAGGATTCACAAGTAGGTAGTGAACCTATTGCAGAGGCTTGGAGTGGACCATCCCTCACAAGTCTCTTAATCCTATCTAGACTGATATGACCAAGTCTCAAGTGCCATAGGTATGTTGATTTTGTTAGATCGGAGGATTCAGAAAGTTTGATCCTCTTTGGCTCCCTAATTAGATCATTATCTATTTCGGTGTCTAAAAGAGAAGGTTGAGTGGGATAGATGTAGAAAAGGGCATTCTTCATACATGCATCAGTGACAAAAGAATTGTCAGGAAACGAAATACGAATTTCATTCTTAATGAACTTTAAACAATAATCTTCCTCACGAAGACGAGCAACGGATATTAAGTTCTTCCCAAAGGTAGGAACAAAATAAACATTATTCAAGTTTAAAGTGCGGTCTTCAAAAGACAGCGTCACGGATCCCACAGCCTTTGCAGACACCAGGCTCCCATCACCCCATTTGAAACAGAACTCGCCTTCCTCTAAGCTTTTGGTTTTCTTGAAACCATTCAAGGAACAACAAATATGGTTAGTAGCAGCGGAGTCAAGAATCCACGTTGATACATTATCAGCTACTAAGCATGCTTCAGTAACTAGTACAATACTATGTTCCTTTGCTTTGAGATAGGCAGGACAGTTCCTTTTATCGGCCTTGTAAGGTCTCTTCACAGTTCCAGAGGCGGAGGCTTTTTGCTCAGTAGCATGTGCCTCTCCTTGATTCCTCTTTCTTAGTGAGACCTACAGCAGTGTGAAGTCCATTCATAAGCTTGGTAACAGTGTACTCTAGCTTGTTTATGAAGTTCATCTTGGAGGTATCAAGAGATGCGGGGAGAGTTTCTAAGATCATATCTATGATATTCTTCCCATCAATCTCAGATCCTAGGATTTCCATTTTATTCAGAAAACTAATGATCAGTATCATGAAGTCTCCAACAGGAGTCCTAGCCTGCATATGACAGTTCATAAACTGTCGGACTGCTTGTAGCCTTGTTTGACGCCTTTGCCCTCCAAACATCTCAAGGAGATTGTAGAGCATGTCAGCGGCAGTCTCGATGTCACGATGTTGCTCTTTCAGCATATTGTTCATAGATGCCAAGATATAGCACCTCACAATCTCATCGGATCGAAGCCAGGCCGCTAAGGCGTCATTGTCCTCTTGAGTTGAATCATCATTCGTCAGAGGAGGACACGGGGTGGTGAGTACCCATTTGTGCTTGGTAAGGATTATGTCGAGGTTATGTTTTGAATCTACGTAGTTATCGTTTTCGAGTTTGATCGAGGAAAGAAAGATAGAGAGATGGTTGAGAGACATATTGCCTATATAAGTTGAAACAAGTTTATGATTAGTCTTTGGTTTAGGATTTAAGTTTGTTTAAGACTTTATAAAATCCAAAGGTGTTATGAACGAAATGACACTTTACTCCTTCGAGGGAAGGCCGCAACGAGTCTCCTTTCATAAGTAAATGACTCATCATTAATGCATAGCCAAGATGTCAATACATCAATTTTGACTAGCCACCTTGTAAATTGGTTTGATCACTCACATCCTTTCGCAGGGCCTCGAGGGAGGATTACTAGGGATTGAGTCTAAGTGTGTAACCAACCACTTAGTCCAAAAGATTGACTTTGAAAAACAATCCGCCGAGGGGAGGCCTTGTCATCATCGTCTCACTCTCGGACGTAGCTCATTGAGCAATGATCAGAGCAAAGCGCCCTTGAGTACTCTCATTTAAGAGAGGGCCACGAGGGTGACTCTTAGTCCGGCGACACTTGCACTTTTCATTAGTGTTGGGGATCGTGGGTTACAAACAACAAGTATAACCCTCCCACTTAGTTTTTGGAGTTGGTTCATCGACTCTTATAAGTTCGGAAACAAATTTCCTAGTTAGAGAGCGACAGAGCGGACAACTAGAAGAGAATCCTAGATCGACATGTTCAGAGCAGTATTAGTGCATAAAGGCACAAGGTACATACTCGATCTTTTCCTATTTTCTATTTCGGGAAAGTGCGTGAGGGAAGTGTGAACTTCAACTCACTCGAACACTTGAAAGTTTGAGATTACACATCTTTTTATTTTTCGGCTTGTCTACAAGGAGACCTCCCACTCAAATTTTCAAGAGCATATAGATTTTGAACATATGTGATATAGATATAGTTTTGAAAACATTTTGAAAAATTATTTGATTTGGATGACAAAATATTTTCAAGTTTGAAAGTCAAAACGGTTTTTCAAAATTCAAACTAGTTTTGTAAAAATTCAATTTCAATTAAACTTTCAAAAATCAAAACATTTTAATCTTACACATCATGTTAATAATCATATGAAAAACATTTTTGCTCAAGAAAATTTTCTCATTAGAGTTCTATAACTCATGGTAGTGGGGTTTGAAAATCCAGATTTCTGAAAAACTGGAGTTTCAGACAGCCGCGCACCTCGGAGTAAAATCGCCATATCTGGTGGCTCCGATGTCCTTTTGAGCCGAAACCGGTGGCATTGGACAGAGGACAGACAAAGCTTTAATTTGATTGAAGAATCATTAAATTTAGATTTCTGAGCAGAGAGTTATGCCACTTTTAATGCGGATTTACTCCAGCTCGAAGAAAAAGAAATAAATTAAAGCTTGGTCCTTTTTAGGTGCGAAAAAGAATCGAGTGTAACAAAACGTTTTAAGATGTTGTTTAAAGCTTTTATTTGAGTTTTATTAGCAGGGTAATAACATAGAATAAAAGAAATAACAACATGCATAAAACGATTCAAGTAAAAATAAGAAACTAGCAAGATATCAAAACTAGTCACAAAATTTTACTCGAAATTTCTCAAACCTTTAAAACACGTTTTTCAATATAAAAAATTAAAAACTTTTAGAACTGATTCTAATGTGTTTTAAAAACATCCCAAACTCATAGAAAATCAACATGCTTTTTGATTTAAAGACAAGAGCATTAAATTAAAAAAAATCTAAGATTACAATTCTAACTTGTCACAAAATTAGTAAACTTTCGAAAACGATTTTCAAGCTCATAATTTTATAAACATGTACATGCATCTCTTTGACCATAGCTCTGATACCATTTGTTGGAATCGATCTAGGGTTTGAGAAAATAATTAACGCTTCGGTAAGCGGCGGAATTTTAAAAAATTTCTTTTACAAGTAAAACAGTTTTTACTAACCTAGACAAGTGCAAGTACATGTAATTAAAAACCAATATGAGCATAGAAGTTTACTAACCTTTCTTGAAGCTTGAACTTTGAAGAAGCTTTTGGAAAGTTTGCAACGCTCGTCTCCCCTCGCAGCACGTCTCTCTTTCTTTCCTCGGCACCTCGAGCAACCACGAAAGTTTCTATCACTAAATCACTCGAAAAGAAGGAATCAGTGAGTGGGCACTTTTAAACACTACGACTTAAGAACGAATCTCGAAGTCGCAGAGCTAAACACTAGGTCAAATGAGGACCTAGGTGCCAAAACAAAAAATCGAAATTGAATAGAGAGAGAGAGGAGGGGGGCGGCCAAGCTAGAGAGAGAAGCTCTCAATCTCTAAAACTTGGAATGAATGAAAAGTGTGGAATGAGGCTCCTATTTATAGGAGAGGTCTCACCTTCAATAAGGTAGTTTCCTCTTCTATAGAATATCACATATTCATGAGCCAATTTCCCTTTTCCTTCAAAGAGGTGCACGTCCAAGACAAAACAAGTAAGTCCTTGGATTTGTTTCCTCTTTTGTTTGCTTCTCTCTTGACCATATTTGGGCGCCCACCATGTTTCCTCTTAGGGGAAATTTGTTTCCTCTTTTTCTTTTGGCAAGTATCTTGATACATTTATGCACAAAATATTCTCTCTTCCTATGGGTATTATGGGCGCCTATCACCTTCTAGAAGGGACTTCTAGAAGCTTTTCCATTTTGTTCATGACAACATGAAAAAGGCCCATTAAGAATTTTCATTAAAATTCTTATGAAATGAAATTAATCCACAAGGCCCAATTAATCTTATTATGGCCGAGTGTTACTTGTCATCAAATGACCATGTCAAAAAATTTATTGACATTCATTTCATCCCAAGTCTCAAAAGACAAAAATACCATTTTTTACAATTTTCGTTCTTGTTTTGACTTAGCTTCCAGTTTAACTATTCCTATCGATGTGATTCGTGACAGTGACCTCATGGACCCAAATGAACAAAGCTTGAGCTAAACACTTGGACTCAAAAGTTCACAAACCTTTTCCAAGTTTAGCTTAATGCCAACTGACTCCACTAAAGAGCTGACACTGAAAATCTCCCGGTTCAAATGAATTTATTTTCTACTCAAGAATTCACCTAATTATAATGAGCGGATCCACTGAATATTATCTATGCTACCCTTCATGAATGTCATCAGCTAGTCGGGATTTACTAAATTACCATTTTACCCTTCTAGCTGTTATTTCCTCAACTCCTTTGTCGCTTGTGAATAAGTTAGAAACAATGTATATGACGAGGAGCTAACAAGTCACATTGTTTCATCCAAAAGAGTCAGGACTCAATTTTGACACTGGCAAGTTCATTTATTCACACTCCAAGGAACAAAGCATGAGGTGACATACATTGCGTTTCAGCAATCTTGTACATGAATTCCATATCTATGAGAACTTCACAAAGTTACTCATGACAGACTCACAACTTAGTACTTCACCAATAGGCCTTGTTCGGAATCACATAGTGAGTCCGAACTTTGACTTTCTCAAATGAGAATACTAAGGTGTGAAATGGCATGTCTCATTTCAGGATTAAGGTAAGCATGATGCAATTCATACATAGTGACTTCGAGACATAAGAGGTTAAATGGTTTGTTCTTATATTGTCTCTAGAAGTGCACTGGTCAATTCAGTATCTTCGGAAGATACCTAGAAGAACTATAGAGTCTCCAACTCTCAATGCCTCATAACCAGACATCATAGATTCTTCTAACAATCATACTGAGGTCAATAGTCCTTTGACCCTTAGATTGCGAATATAAAGTTTTAAGCAAACTACGAAGAGTTTGTTCATGCAAATCTACATTTGTCTCTTCGTAAATTGTTAAGTTTGTTTATGGACTAAAAGACTAAGGTTTTATCATAAAGCTTCAAACAAAGAAAGAATGAATGAACGTTTCAACTTTATTAATGAATAGATAGGCAATTACAAGCAAGAGTCTTCATGAGACTATATGACATCAAATGTACATAAATAGACACTACTACTCTTCTTGTGGGCACCATTGACAACATGGTAACCATCATCCTAAAAATCCAAGAATCTTAAAAATCGGGCACCATTTGAAAGAGTTATGGTACTTTCAAATTTTGCAAATTTTTCGTGTACTAACCCCTTTGGATTTGAAGGGGGTTTGTGAAATTTTTTTAGCGATCGAAAACTACTTATACGCCAACATATTCTCGAAAATATGGTAACCATCATCTTAACAAGCAAAGAATCTTAAAAATCGGGCACCATTTGAAAGAGTTATGGTACTTTCAAATTTTGCAAGTTTTTCGTGTACTACCCCCTTTGGCATTGAAGGGAGTTTGTGAAATTTATGTAGGGATCGAAAACTAATTATACGCTTACATATTATCGAAACTATGGTAACCATCATCCTACAAAGCCAAGAATCTTAAAAATCGGGCACCATTTGAAAGAGTTATGGTACTTTCAAATTTTGCAAATTTTTCGTGTACTAACCCCTTTGGATTTGAAGGGGGTTTGTGAAATTTTTTTAGCGATCGAAAACTACTTATACGCCAACATATTCTCGAAAATATGGTAACCATCATCTTAACAAGCAAAGAATCTTAAAAATCGGGCACCATTTGAAAGAGTTATGGTACTTTCAAATTTTGCAAGTTTTTTCGTGTACTACCCCCTTTGGCTTTGAAGGGGGTTTGTGAAATTTTTGTAGGGATCAAAAACTAATTATACGCTTACATATTATCGAAACTATGGTAACCATCATCCTAAAAAGACAAGAATCTTAAAAATCGGGCACCATTTGAAAGAGTTATGGTACTTTCAAATGTTGCAAGTTTTTCGTGTACTACCCACTTTGGATTTGAAGGGGGTTTGTGAAATTTTTTTAGCGATCGAAAACTACTTATACGCCAACATATTCTCGAAAATATGGTAACCATCATCTTAACAAGCAAAGAATCTTAAAAATCGGGCACCATTTGAAAGAGTTATGGTACTTTCAAATTTTGCAAGTTTTTCGTGTACTACCCCCTTGGCATTGAAGGGAGTTTGTGAAATTTTTGTAGGGATCGAAAACTAATTATACGCTTACATATTATCGAAACTATGGTAACCACCATCCTAAAAATCCAAGAATCTTAAAAATCGGGCACCATTTGAAAGAGTTATGGTACTTTCAAATTTTGCAAATTTTTCGTGTACTAACCCCTTTGGATTTGAAGGGGGTTTGTGAAATTTTTTTAGCTATCGAAAACTACTTATACGCCAACATATTCTCGAAAATATGGTAACCATCATCTTAACAAGCAAAGAATCTTAAAAATCGGCCACCATTTGAAAGAGTTATGGTACTTTCAAATTTTGCAAGTTTTTCGTGTACTACCCCCTTTGGCTTTGAAGGGGGTTTGTTAAATTTTTTTAGGGATCAAAAACTAATTATACGCTTACATATTATCGAAACTATGGTAACCACCATCCTAAAAATCCAAGAATCTTAAAAATCGGGCACCATTTGAAAGAGTTATGGTACTTTCAAATTTTGCAAATTTTTCGTGTACTACCCCCTTTGGCTTTGAAGGGGGTTTGTGAAATTTTTGTAGGGATCGAAAACTAATTATACGCTTACATATTCTCGAAACTATGGTAACCATCATCCTAACAAACCAAGAATCTTAAAAATCGGGCACCATTTGAAAGAAATATTATAATTTCAAATTTTGCAAATTTTTCGTGTACTAACCCTTTTGGCTTTGAAGGGGGTTTGTGAAATTTTTTTAGTGATCGAAAACTAAGTATACGCCTACATATTCTCGAAAATATGGTAACCATCATCCTAACAAGCAAAGAATCTTAAAAATCGGGCACCATTTGAAAGAGTTATGGTAGTTTCAAATTTTGCAAGTTTTTCGTGTACTACCCCCTTTGGCTTTGAAGTGGGTTTGTGAAATTTTTGTAGGGATCGAAAACTAATTATACGCTTACATATTATCGAAACTATGGTAGCCATCATCCTAACAAGCCAAGAATCTTAAAAATCGGGCACCATTTGAAAGAGTTATGGTACTTTCAAATTTTGCAAATTTTTCATGTACTAACCCCTTTGGATTTGAAGGGGGTTTGTGAAATTTTTTTAGCGATCGAAAACTACTTATACGCCAACATATTCTCGAAAATATGGTAACCATCATCTTAACAAGCAAAGAATCTTAAAAATGGGGCACCATTTGAAAGAGTTATGATACTTTCAAATTTTGCAAGTTTTTCGTGTACTACCCCCTTTGGCATTGAAGGGAGTTGGTGAAATTTTTGTAGGGATCGAAAACTAATTATATGCTTACATATTATCGAAACTATGGTAACCATCATCCTAAAAAGCCAAGAATCTTAAAAATCGGGCACCATTTGAAAGAGTTATGGTACTTTCAAATTTTGCAAGTTTTTCGTATACAACCCCCTTTGGCGTTGAAGGGGGTTTGTGAAGTTTTTGTAGGGATCAAAAACTAATTATACGCTTACATATTATCGAAACTATGGTAACCATCATCCTAAAAATCCAAGAATCTTAAAAATCGGGCACCATTTGAAAGAGTTATGGTACTTTCAAATTTTCCAAATTTTTCGTGTAGTAACCCCTTTGTATTTGAAGGGGGTTTTTGAAATTTTTTTAGCGATCGAAAACTACTTATACGCCAACATATTCTCGAAAATATGGTAACCATCATCTTAACAAGCAAAGAATCTTAAAAATCGGGCACCATTTGAAAGAGTTATGGTACTTTCAAATTTTGCAAGTTTTTCGTGTACTACCCCCTTTGGCTTTGAAGGGGGTTTGTTAAATTTTTGTAGGGATCAAAAACTAATTATACGCTTACATATTATCGAAACTATGGTAACCACCATTCTAAAAATCCAAGAATCTTAAAAATCGGGCACCATTTGAAAGAGTTATGGTACTTTCAAATTTTGCAAATTTTTCGTGTACTACCCCCTTTGGCTTTGAAGGGGGTTTGTGAAATTTTTGTAGGGATCGAAAACTAATTATACGCTTACATATTCTCGAAACTATGGTAACCATCATCCTAACAAACCAAGAATCTTAAAAATCGGGCACCATTTGAAAGAAATATTATAATTTCAAATTTTGCAAATTTTTCGTGTACTAACCCCTTTGGCTTTGAAGGGGGTTTGTGAAATTTTTTTAGTGATCGAAAACTAAGTATACGCCTACATATTCTCGAAAATATGGTAACCATCATCCTAACAAGCAAAGAATCTTAAAAATCGGGCACCATTTGAAAGAGTTATGGTAGTTTCAAATTTTGCAAGTTTTTCGTGTACTACCCCCTTTGGCTTTGAAGGGGGTTTGTGAAATTTTTGTAGGGATCGAAAACTAATTATACGCTTACATATTATCCAAACTATGGTAGCCATCATCGTAACAAGCCAAGAATCTTAAAAATCGGGCACCATTTGAAAGAGTTATGGTACTTTCAAATTTTGCAAATTTTTCGTGTACTAACCCCTTTGGATTTGAAGGGGGTTTGTGAAATTTTTTTAGCGATCGAAAACTACTTATACGCCAACATATTCTCGAAAATATGGTAACCATCATCTTAAAAAGCAAAGAATCTTAAAAATGGGGCACCATTTGAAAGAGTTATGGTACTTTCAAATTTTGCAAGTTTTTCGTGTACTACCCCCTTTGGCATTGAAGGGAGTTTGTGAAATTTTTGAAGGGATCGAAAACTAATTATACGCTTACATATTATCGAAACTATGGTAACCATCATCCTAAAAAGCCAAGAATCTTAAAAATCGGGCACCATTTGAAAGAGTTATGGTACTTTCAAATTTTGCAAGTTTTTCGTGTACTACCCGCTTTGGCGTTGAAGGGGGTTTGTGAAGTTTTTGTAGGGATCAAAAACTAATTATACGCTTACATATTATCGAAACTATGGTAACCATCATCCTACAAAGCCAAGAATCTTAAAAATCGGTCACCATTTGAAAGAGTTATGGTACTTTCAAATTTTGCAATTTTTTCGTGTACTACCCCCTTTGGCTTTGAAGGGGGTTTGTGAAATTTTTTTAGGGATCGAAAACTAATTATACGCTTACATATTATCGAAACTATAGTAACCATCATCCTAAAAAGCCAAGAATCTTAAAAATCGGGCACCATTTGAAAGAGTTGTGGTACTTTCAAATTTTGCAAGTTTTTCGTGTACTACCCCCTTTGGCTTTGAAGGGGGTTTGTGAAATTTTTTTAGGGATTGAAAACTAATTATACGCTTATATATTATTGAAACTATGGTAACCATCATCCTAAAAAGACAAGAATCTTAAAAATCGGGCACCATTTGAAAGAGTTATGGTACTTTCAAATGTTGCAAGTTTTTCGTGTACTACCCACTTTGGATTTGAAGGGGGTTTGTGAAATTTTTTTAGCGATCGAAAACTACTTATACGCCAACATATTCTCGAAAATATGGTAACCATCATCTTAACAAGCAAAGAATCTTAAAAATCGGGCACCATTTGAAAGAGTTATGGTACTTTCAAATTTTGCAAGTTTTTCGTGTACTACCCCCTTGGCATTGAAGGGAGTTTGTGAAATTTTTGTAGGGATCGAAAACTAATTATACGCTTACATATTATCGAAACTATGGTAACCACCATCCTAAAAATCCAAGAATCTTAAAAATCGGGCACCATTTGAAAGAGTTATGGTACTTTCAAATTTTGCAAATTTTTCGTGTACTAACCCCTTTGGATTTGAAGGGGGTTTGTGAAATTTTTTTAGCTATCGAAAACTACTTATACGCCAACATATTCTCGAAAATATGGTAACCATCATCTTAACAAGCAAAGAATCTTAAAAATCGGCCACCATTTGAAAGAGTTATGGTACTTTCAAATTTTGCAAGTTTTTCGTGTACTACCCCCTTTGGCTTTGAAGGGGGTTTGTTAAATTTTTTTAGGGATCAAAAACTAATTATACGCTTACATATTATCGAAACTATGGTAACCACCATCCTAAAAATCCAAGAATCTTAAAAATCGGGCACCATTTGAAAGAGTTATGGTACTTTCAAATTTTGCAAATTTTTCGTGTACTACCCCCTTTGGCTTTGAAGGGGGTTTGTGAAATTTTTGTAGGGATCGAAAACTAATTATACGCTTACATATTCTCGAAACTATGGTAACCATCATCCTAACAAACCAAGAATCTTAAAAATCGGGCACCATTTGAAAGAAATATTATAATTTCAAATTTTGCAAATTTTTCGTGTACTAACCCCTTTGGCTTTGAAGGGGGTTTGTGAAATTTTTTTAGTGATCGAAAACTAAGTATACGCCTACATATTCTCGAAAATATGGTAACCATCATCCTAACAAGCAAAGAATCTTAAAAATCGGGCACCATTTGAAAGAGTTATGGTAGTTTCAAATTTTGCAAGTTTTTCGTGTACTACCCCCTTTGGCTTTGAAGTGGGTTTGTGAAATTTTTGTAGGGATCGAAAACTAATTATACGCTTACATATTATCGAAACTATGGTAGCCATCATCCTAACAAGCCAAGAATCTTAAAAATCGGGCACCATTTGAAAGAGTTATGGTACTTTCAAATTTTGCAAATTTTTCATGTACTAACCCCTTTGGATTTGAAGGGGGTTTGTGAAATTTTTTTAGCGATCGAAAACTACTTATACGCCAACATATTCTCGAAAATATGGTAACCATCATCTTAACAAGCAAAGAATCTTAAAAATGGGGCACCATTTGAAAGAGTTATGATACTTTCAAATTTTGCAAGTTTTTCGTGTACTACCCCCTTTGGCATTGAAGGGAGTTGGTGAAATTTTTGTAGGGATCGAAAACTAATTATACGCTTACATATTATCGAAACTATGGTAACCATCATCCTAAAAAGCCAAGAATCTTAAAAATCGGGCACCATTTGAAAGAGTTATGGTACTTTCAAATTTTGCAAGTTTTTCGTATACAACCCCCTTTGGCGTTGAAGGGGGTTTGTGAAGTTTTTGTAGGGATCAAAAACTAATTATACGCTTACATATTATCGAAACTATGGTAACCATCATCCTAAAAATCCAAGAATCTTAAAAATCGGGCACCATTTGAAAGAGTTATGGTACTTTCAAATTTTCCAAATTTTTCGTGTAGTAACCCCTTTGTATTTGAAGGGGGTTTTTGAAATTTTTTTAGCGATCGAAAACTACTTATACGCCAACATATTCTCGAAAATATGGTAACCATCATCTTAACAAGCAAAGAATCTTAAAAATCGGGCACCATTTGAAAGAGTTATGGTACTTTCAAATTTTGCAAGTTTTTCGTGTACTACCCCCTTTGGCTTTGAAGGGGGTTTGTTAAATTTTTGTAGGGATCAAAAACTAATTATACGCTTACATATTATCGAAACTATGGTAACCACCATTCTAAAAATCCAAGAATCTTAAAAATCGGGCACCATTTGAAAGAGTTATGGTACTTTCAAATTTTGCAAATTTTTCGTGTACTACCCCCTTTGGCTTTGAAGGGGGTTTGTGAAATTTTTGTAGGGATCGAAAACTAATTATACGCTTACATATTCTCGAAACTATGGTAACCATCATCCTAACAAACCAAGAATCTTAAAAATCGGGCACCATTTGAAAGAAATATTATAATTTCAAATTTTGCAAATTTTTCGTGTACTAACCCCTTTGGCTTTGAAGGGGGTTTGTGAAATTTTTTTAGTGATCGAAAACTAAGTATACGCCTACATATTCTCGAAAATATGGTAACCATCATCCTAACAAGCAAAGAATCTTAAAAATCGGGCACCATTTGAAAGAGTTATGGTAGTTTCAAATTTTGCAAGTTTTTCGTGTACTACCCCCTTTGGCTTTGAAGGGGGTTTGTGAAATTTTTGTAGGGATCGAAAACTAATTATACGCTTACATATTATCCAAACTATGGTAGCCATCATCGTAACAAGCCAAGAATCTTAAAAATCGGGCACCATTTGAAAGAGTTATGGTACTTTCAAATTTTGCAAATTTTTCGTGTACTAACCCCTTTGGATTTGAAGGGGGTTTGTGAAATTTTTTTAGCGATCGAAAACTACTTATACGCCAACATATTCTCGAAAATATGGTAACCATCATCTTAAAAAGCAAAGAATCTTAAAAATGGGGCACCATTTGAAAGAGTTATGGTACTTTCAAATTTTGCAAGTTTTTCGTGTACTACCCCCTTTGGCATTGAAGGGAGTTTGTGAAATTTTTGAAGGGATCGAAAACTAATTATACGCTTACATATTATCGAAACTATGGTAACCATCATCCTAAAAAGCCAAGAATCTTAAAAATCGGGCACCATTTGAAAGAGTTATGGTACTTTCAAATTTTGCAAGTTTTTCGTGTACTACCCGCTTTGGCGTTGAAGGGGGTTTGTGAAGTTTTTGTAGGGATCAAAAACTAATTATACGCTTACATATTATCGAAACTATGGTAACCATCATCCTACAAAGCCAAGAATCTTAAAAATCGGTCACCATTTGAAAGAGTTATGGTACTTTCAAATTTTGCAATTTTTTCGTGTACTACCCCCTTTGGCTTTGAAGGGGGTTTGTGAAATTTTTTTAGGGATCGAAAACTAATTATACGCTTACATATTATCGAAACTATAGTAACCATCATCCTAAAAAGCCAAGAATCTTAAAAATCGGGCACCATTTGAAAGAGTTGTGGTACTTTCAAATTTTGCAAGTTTTTCGTGTACTACCCCCTTTGGCTTTGAAGGGGGTTTGTGAAATTTTTGTAGGGATTGAAAACTAATTATACGCTTATATATTATTGAAACTATGGTAACCATCATCCTAAAAAGACAAGAATCTTAAAAATCGGGCACCATTTGAAAGAGTTATGGTACTTTCAAATGTTGCAAGTTTTTCGTGTACTACCCACTTTGGATTTGAAGGGGGTTTGTGAAATTTTTTTAGCGATCGAAAACTACTTATACGCCAACATATTCTCGAAAATATGGTAACCATCATCTTAACAAGCAAAGAATCTTAAAAATCGGGCACCATTTGAAAGAGTTATGGTACTTTCAAATTTTGCAAGTTTTTCGTGTACTACCCCCTTGGCATTGAAGGGAGTTTGTGAAATTTTTGTAGGGATCGAAAACTAATTATACGCTTACATATTATCGAAACTATGGTAACCACCATCCTAAAAATCCAAGAATCTTAAAAATCGGGCACCATTTGAAAGAGTTATGGTACTTTCAAATTTTGCAAATTTTTCGTGTACTAACCCCTTTGGATTTGAAGGGGGTTTGTGAAATTTTTTTAGTGATCGAAAACTAAGTATACGCCTACATATTCTCGAAAATATGGTAACCATCATCCTAACAAGCAAAGAATCTTAAAAATCGGGCACCATTTGAAAGAGTTATGGTAGTTTCAAATTTTGCAAGTTTTTCGTGTACTACCCCCTTTGGCTTTGAAGTGGGTTTGTGAAATTTTTGTAGGGATCGAAAACTAATTATACGCTTACATATTATCGAAACTATGGTAGCCATCATCCTAACAAGCCAAGAATCTTAAAAATCGGGCACCATTTGAAAGAGTTATGGTACTTTCAAATTTTGCAAATTTTTCATGTACTAACCCCTTTGGATTTGAAGGGGGTTTGTGAAATTTTTTTAGCGATCGAAAACTACTTATACGCCAACATATTCTCGAAAATATGGTAACCATCATCTTAACAAGCAAAGAATCTTAAAAATGGGGCACCATTTGAAAGAGTTATGATACTTTCAAATTTTGCAAGTTTTTCGTGTACTACCCCCTTTGGCATTGAAGGGAGTTTGTGAAATTTTTGTAGGGATCGAAAACTAATTATACGCTTACATATTATCGAAACTATGGTAACCATCATCCTAAAAAGCCAAGAATCTTAAAAATCGGGCACCATTTGAAAGAGTTATGGTACTTTCAAATTTTGCAAGTTTTTCGTATACAACCCCCTTTGGCGTTGAAGGGGGTTTGTGAAGTTTTTGTAGGGATCAAAAACTAATTATACGCTTACATATTATCGAAACTATGGTAACCATCATCCTAAAAATCCAAGAATCTTAAAAATCGGGCACCATTTGAAAGAGTTATGGTACTTTCAAATTTTGCAAGTTTTTCGTGTACTACCCCCTTTGGCATTGAAGGGAGTTTGTGAAATTTTTGTAGGGATCGAAAACTAATTATACGCTTACATATTATCGAAACTATGGTAACCATCATCCTAAAAAGCCAAGAATCTTAAAAATCGGGCACCATTTGAAAGAGTTATGGTACTTTCAAATTTTGCAAGTTTTTCGTATACAACCCCCTTTGGCGTTGAAGGGGGTTTGTGAAGTTTTTGTAGGGATCAAAAACTAATTATACGCTTACATATTATCGAAACTATGGTAACCATCATCCTAAAAATCCAAGAATCTTAAAAATCGGGCACCATTTGAAAGAGTTATGGTACTTTCAAATTTTCCAAATTTTTCGTGTAGTAACCCCTTTGTATTTGAAGGGGGTTTTTGAAATTTTTTTAGCGATCGAAAACTACTTATACGCCAACATATTCTCGAAAATATGGTAACCATCATCTTAACAAGCAAAGAATCTTAAAAATGGGGCACCATTTGAAAGAGTTATGATACTTTCAAATTTTGCAAGTTTTTCGTGTACTACCCCCTTTGGCATTGAAGGGAGTTTGTGAAATTTTTGTAGGGATCGAAAACTAATTATACGCTTACATATTATCGAAACTATGGTAACCATCATCCTAAAAAGCCAAGAATCTTAAAAATCGGGCACCATTTGAAAGAGTTATGGTACTTTCAAATTTTGCAAGTTTTTCGTATACAACCCCCTTTGGCGTTGAAGGGGGTTTGTGAAGTTTTTGTAGGGATCAAAAACTAATTATACGCTTACATATTATCGAAACTATGGTAACCATCATCCTAAAAATCCAAGAATCTTAAAAATCGGGCACCATTTGAAAGAGTTATGGTACTTTCAAATTTTCCAAATTTTTCGTGTAGTAACCCCTTTGTATTTGAAGGGGGTTTTTGAAATTTTTTTAGCGATCGAAAACTACTTATACGCCAACATATTCTCGAAAATATGGTAACCATCATCTTAACAAGCAAAGAATCTTAAAAATCGGGCACCATTTGAAAGAGTTATGGTACTTTCAAATTTTGCAAGTTTTTCGTGTACTACCCCCTTTGGCTTTGAAGGGGGTTTGTTAAATTTTTGTAGGGATCAAAAACTAATTATACGCTTACATATTATCGAAACTATGGTAACCACCATTCTAAAAATCCAAGAATCTTAAAAATCGGGCACCATTTGAAAGAGTTATGGTACTTTCAAATTTTGCAAATTTTTCGTGTACTACCCCCTTTGGCTTTGAAGGGGGTTTGTGAAATTTTTGTAGGGATCGAAAACTAATTATACGCTTACATATTCTCGAAACTATGGTAACCATCATCCTAACAAACCAAGAATCTTAAAAATCGGGCACCATTTGAAAGAAATATTATAATTTCAAATTTTGCAAATTTTTCGTGTACTAACCCCTTTGGCTTTGAAGGGGGTTTGTGAAATTTTTTTAGTGATCGAAAACTAAGTATACGCCTACATATTCTCGAAAATATGGTAACCATCATCCTAACAAGCAAAGAATCTTAAAAATCGGGCACCATTTGAAAGAGTTATGGTAGTTTCAAATTTTGCAAGTTTTTCGTGTACTACCCCCTTTGGCTTTGAAGGGGGTTTGTGAAATTTTTGTAGGGATCGAAAACTAATTATACGCTTACATATTATCCAAACTATGGTAGCCATCATCGTAACAAGCCAAGAATCTTAAAAATCGGGCACCATTTGAAAGAGTTATGGTACTTTCAAATTTTGCAAATTTTTCGTGTACTAACCCCTTTGGATTTGAAGGGGGTTTGTGAAATTTTTTTAGCGATCGAAAACTACTTATACGCCAACATATTCTCGAAAATATGGTAACCATCATCTTAACAAGCAAAGAATCTTAAAAATGGGGCACCATTTGAAAGAGTTATGGTACTTTCAAATTTTGCAAGTTTTTCGTGTACTACCCCCTTTGGCATTGAAAGGAGTTTGTGAAATTTTTGTAGGGATCGAAAACTAATTATACGCTTACATATTATCGAAACTATGGTAACCATCATCCTAAAAAGCCAAGAATCTTAAAAATCGGGCACCATTTGAAAGAGTTATGGTACTTTCAAATTTTGCAAGTTTTTCGTATACTACCCCCTTTGGCGTTGAAGGGGGTTTGTGAAGTTTTTGTAGGGATCACAAACTAATTATACGCTTACATATTATCGAAACTATGGTAACCATCATCCTAAAAATCCAAGAATCTTAAAAATCGGGCACCATTTGAAAGAGTTATGGTACTTTCAAATTTTCCAAATTTTTCGTGTAGTAACCCCTTTGTATTTGAAGGGGGTTTTTGAAATTTTTTTAGCGATCAAAAACTACTTATACGCCAACATATTCTCGAAAATATGGTAACCATCATCTTAACAAGCAAAGAATCTTAAAAATCGGGCACCATTTGAAAGAGTTATGGTACTTTCAAATTTTGCAAGTTTTTCGTATACTACCCCCTTTGGCATTGAAGGGAGTTTGTGAAATTTTTGTAGGGATCGAAAACTAATTATACGCTTACATATTATCGAAACTATGGTAACCATCATCCTAAAAAGCCAAGAATCTTAAAAATCGGGCACCATTTGAAAGAGTTATGGTACTTTCAAATTTTGCAAATTTTTCGTGTACTAACCCCTTTGGATTTGAAGGGGGTTTGTGAAATTTTTTTAGCGATCGAAAACTACTTATACGCCAACATATTCTCGAAAATATGGTAACCATCATCTTAACAAGCAAAGAATCTTAAAAATCGGGCACCATTTGAAAGAGTTATGGTACTTTCAAATTTTGCAAGTTTTTTCGTGTACTACCCCCTTTGGCTTTGAAGGGGGTTTGTGAAATTTTTGTAGGGATCGAAAACTAATTATACGCTTACATATTATCGAAACTATGGTAACCATCATCCTAAAAAGCCAAGAATCTTAAAAATCGGGCACCATTTGAAAGAGTTATGGTACTGTCAAATTTTGCAAATTTTTCGTGTACTAACCCCTTTGGATTTGAAGGGGGTTTGTGAAATTTTTTTAGCGATCGAAAACTACTTATACGCCAACATATTCTCGAAAATATGGTAACCATCATCTTAACAAGCAAAGAATCTTAAAAATCGGGCACCATTTGAAAGAGTTATGGTACTTTCAAATTTTGCAAGTTTTTCGTGTACTACCCCCTTTGGCTTTGAAGGGGGTTTGTGAAATTTTTGTAGGGATCGAAAACTAATTATACGCTTACATATTATCGAAACTATGGTAACCATCATCCTAAAAAGCCAAGAATCTTAAAAATCGGGCACCATTTGAAAGAGTTGTGGTACTTTCAAATTTTGCAAGTTTTTCGTGTACTACCCCCTTTGGCTTTGAAGGGGGTTTGTGAAATTTTTGTAGGGATTGAAAACTAATTATACGCTTATATATTATTGAAACTATGGTAACCATCATCCTAAAAAGACAAGAATCTTAAAAATCGGGCACCATTTGAAAGAGTTGTGGTACTTTCAAATTTTGCAAGTTTTTCGTGTACTACCCCCTTTGGATTTGAAGGGGGTTTGTGAAATTTTTTTAGTGATCGAAAACTACTTATACGCCAACATATTCTCGAAAATATGGTAACCATCATCTTAACAAGCAAAGAATCTTAAAAATGGGGCACCATTTGAAAGAGTTATGGTACTTTCAAATTTTGCAAGTTTTTCGTGTACTACCCCCTTTGGCATTGAAGGGAGTTTGTGAAATTTTTGTAGGGATCGAAAACTAATTATACGCTTACATATTATCGAAACTATGGTAACCATCATCCTAAAAAGCCAAGAATCTTAAAAATCGGGCACCATTTGAAAGAGTTATGGTACTTTCAAATTTTGCAAGTTTTTCGTATACTACCCCCTTTGGCGTTGAAGGGGGTTTGTGAAGTTTTTGTAGGGATCAAAAACTAATTATACGCTTACATATTATCGAAACTATGGTAACCATCATCCTAAAAATCCAAGAATCTTAAAAATCGGGCACCATTTGAAAGAGTTATGGTACTTTCAAATTTTCCAAATTTTTCGTGTAGTAACCCCTTTGTATTTGAAGGGGGTTTTTGAAATTTTTTTAGCGATCAAAAACTACTTATACGCCAACATATTCTCGAAAATATGGTAACCATCATCTTAACAAGCAAAGAATCTTAAAAATCGGGCACCATTTGAAAGAGTTATGGTACTTTCAAATTTTGCAAGTTTTTCGTATACTACCCCCTTTGGCATTGAAGGGAGTTTGTGAAATTTTTGTAGGGATCGAAAACTAATTATACGCTTACATATTATCGAAACTATGGTAACCATCATCCTAAAAAGCCAAGAATCTTAAAAATCGGGCACCATTTGAAAGAGTTATGGTACTTTCAAATTTTGCAAATTTTTCGTGTACTAACCCCTTTGGATTTGAAGGGGGTTTGTGAAATTTTTTTAGCGATCGAAAACTACTTATACGCCAACATATTCTCGAAAATATGGTAACCATCATCTTAACAAGCAAAGAATCTTAAAAATCGGGCACCATTTGAAAGAGTTATGGTACTTTCAAATTTTGCAAGTTTTTTCGTGTACTACCCCCTTTGGCTTTGAAGGGGGTTTGTGAAATTTTTGTAGGGATCGAAAACTAATTATACGCTTACATATTATCGAAACTATGGTAACCATCATCCTAAAAAGCCAAGAATCTTAAAAATCGGGCACCATTTGAAAGAGTTATGGTACTTTCAAATTTTGCAAATTTTTCGTGTACTAACCCCTTTGGATTTGAAGGGGGTTTGTGAAATTTTTTTAGCGATCGAAAACTACTTATACGCCAACATATTCTCGAAAATATGGTAACCATCATCTTAACAAGCAAAGAATCTTAAAAATCGGGCACCATTTGAAAGAGTTATGGTACTTTCAAATTTTGCAAGTTTTTCGTGTACTACCCCCTTTGGCTTTGAAGGGGGTTTGTGAAATTTTTGTAGGGATCGAAAACTAATTATACGCTTACATATTATCGAAACTATGGTAACCATCATCCTAAAAAGCCAAGAATCTTAAAAATCGGGCACCATTTGAAAGAGTTGTGGTACTTTCAAATTTTGCAAGTTTTTCGTGTACTACCCCCTTTGGCTTTGAAGGGGGTTTGTGAAATTTTTGTAGGGATTGAAAACTAATTATACGCTTATATATTATTGAAACTATGGTAACCATCATCCTAAAAAGACAAGAATCTTAAAAATCGGGCACCATTTGAAAGAGTTGTGGTACTTTCAAATTTTGCAAGTTTTTCGTGTACTACCCCCTTTGGATTTGAAGGGAGTTTGTGAAATTTTTTTAGTGATCGAAAACTACTTATACGCCAACATATTCTCGAAAATATGGTAACCATCATCTTAACAAGCAAAGAATCATAAAAATCGGGCACCATTTGAAAGAGTTATGGTACTTTCAAATTTTGCAACTTTTTCGTGTACTACCCCCTTGGCATTGAAGGGAGTTTGTGAAATTTTTGTAGGGATCGAAAACTAATTATACGCTTACATATTATCGAAACTATGGTAACCACCATCCTAAAAATCCAAGAATCTTAAAAATCGGGCACCATTTGAAAGAGTTATGGTACTTTCAAATTTTGCAAGTTTTTCGTGTACTACCCCCTTTGGCTTTGAAGGGGGTTTGTGAAATTTTTGTAGGGATTGAAAACTAATTATACGCTTACATATTATCGAAACTATGGTAGCCATCATCCTAAAAAGCCAAGAATCTTAAAAATCGGGCACCATTTGAAAGAGTTATGGTACTTTCAAATTTTGCAAGTTTTTCGTGTACTACCCCCTTTGGCATTGAAGGGGGTTTGTGAAGTTTTTGTAGGGATCAAAAACTAATTATACGCTTACATATTATCGAAACTATGGTAACCATCATCCTAAAAATCCAAGAATCTTAAAAATCGGGCACCATTTGAAAGAGTTATGGTACTTTCAAATTTTCCAAATTTTTCGTGTACTAACCCCTTTGTATTTGAAGGGGGTTTTTGAAATTTCTTTAGCGTTCGAAAACTACTTATACGCCAACATATTCCCGAAAATATGGTAACCATCATCTTAAGAAGCAAAGAATCTTAAAAATCGGGCACCATTTGAAAGAGTTATGGTACTTTCAAATTTTGCAAGTTTTTCGTGTACTACCCCCCCTTTGGCATTGAAGGGAGTTTGTGTAATTTTTGTAGGTATCGAAAACTAATTATACGCTTACATATTATCGAAACTATGGTAACCATCATCCTAAAAAGCCAAGAATCTTAAAAATCGGGCACCATTTGAAAGAGTTATGGTACTTTCAAATTTTGCAAGTTTTTCGTGTACTACCCCCTTTGGGTTTGAAGGGGGTTTGTGAAATTTTTGTAGGGATCGAAAACTAATTATACGCTTACATATTATCGAAACTATGGTAACCATCATCCTAACAAGCCAAGAATCTTAAAAATCGGGCACCATTTGAAAGAGTTATGGTACTTTCAAATTTTGCAAATTTTTCGTGTACTAACCCCTTTGGATTTGAAGGGGGTTAGTGAAATTTTTTTAGCGATCGAAAACTACTTATACGCCAACGTATTCTCGAAAATATGGTAACCATCATCTTAACAAGCAAAAAATTTTAAAAATCAGGCACCATTTGAAAGAGTTATGGTACTTTCAAATTTTGCAAGTTTTTCGTGTACTACCCCCTTTGGCTTTGAAGGGGGTTTGTGAAATTTTTGTAGGGATCAAAAACTAATTATACGCTTACATATTATCGAAACTATGGTAACCATCATCCTACAAAGCCAAGAATCTTAAAAATCGGTCACCATTTGAAAGAGTTATGGTACTTTCAAATTTTGCAAATTTTTCGTGTACTACCCCCTTTGGCTTTGAAGGGGGTTTGTGAAATTTTTGTAGGGATCGAAAACTAATTATACGCTTACATATTCTCGAAACTATGGTAACCATCATCCTAACAAGCCAAGAATCTTAAAAATCGGGCACCATTTGAAAGAAATATTATAATTTCAAATTTTGCAAATTTTTCGTGTACTAACCCCTTTGGCTTTGAAGGGGGTTTGTGAAATTTTTTTAGTGATCGAAAACTAAGTATACGCCTACATATTCTCGAAAATATGGTAACCATCATCCTAACAAGCAAAGAATCTTAAAAATCGGGCACCATTTGAAAGAGTTATGGTAGTTTCAAATTTTGCAAGTTTTTCGTGTACTACCCCCTTTGGCTTTGAAGGGGGTTTGTGAAATTTTTGTAGGGATCGAAAACTAATTATACGCTTACATATTATCGAAACTATGGTAGCCATCATCCTAACAAGCCAAGAATCTTAAAAATCGGGCACCATTTGAAAGAGTTATGGTACTTTCAAATTTTGCAAATTTTTCGTGTACTAACCCCTTTGGATTTGAAGGGGGTTTGTGAAATTTTTTTAGCGATCGAAAACTACTTATACGCCAACATATTCTAGAAAATATGGTAACCATCATCTTAACAAGCAAAGAATCTTAAAAATCGGGCACCATTTGAAAGAGTTATGGTACTTTCAAATTTTGCAAGTTTTTCGTGTACTACCCCCTTTGGCTTTGAAGGGGGTTTGTGAAATTTTTGTATTGATCGAAAACTAATTATACGCTTACATATTATCGAAACTATGGTAACCATCATCCTAAAAAGCCAAGAATCTTAAAAATCGGGCACCATTTGAAAGAGTTATGGTACTTTCAAATTTTGCAAGTTTTTCGTGTACTACCCCCTTTGGCTTTGAAGGGGGTTTGTGAAATTTTTGTAGGGATTGAAAACTAATTATACGCTTACATATTATAGAAACTATGGTAACCATCATCCTAAAAAGCCAAGAATCTTAAAAATCGGGCACCATATGAAAGAGTTATGGTACTTTCAAATTTTGCAAGTTTTTCGTGTACTACCCCCTTTGGATTTGAAGGGGGTTTGTGAAATTTTTTTAGCGATCGAAAACTACTTATACGCCAACATATTCTCGAAAATATGGTAACCATCATCTTAACAAGCAAAGAATCTTAAAAATCGGGCACCATTTGAAAGAGTTATGGTACTTTCAAATTTTGCAAGTTTTTCGTGTACTAACCCCTTTGGATTTGAAGGGGGTTTGTGAAATTTTTTTAGCGATCGAAAACTACTTATACGCCAACATATTCTTGAAAATATGGTAACCATCATCTTAACAAGCAAAGAATCTTAAAAATCAGGCACCATTTGAAAGAGTTATGGTACTTTCAAATTTTTCAAGTTTTTCGTGTACTACCCCCTTTGGCTTTGAAGGGGGTTTGTGAAATTTTTGTAGGGATCGAAAACTAATTATACGCTTACATATTATCGAAACTATGGTAACCATCATCCTAACAAGCCAAGAATATTAAAAATCGGGCACTATTTGAAAGAGTTATGGTACTTTCAAATTTTGCAAGTTTTTCGTGTACTACCCCCTTTGGCTTTGAAGGGGGTTTGTGAAATTTTTGTAGGGATCAAAAACTAATTATACGCTTACATATTATCGAAACTATGGTAACCATCATCCTACAAAGCCAAGAATCTTAAAAATCGGTCACCATTTGAAAGAGTTATGGTACTTTGGCTTTGAAGGGGGTTTGTGAAATTTTTGTAGGGATCGAAAACTAATTATACGCTTACATATTATCGAAACTATGGTAACCATCATCCTAAAAAGCCAAGAATCTTAAAAATCGGGCACCATTTGAAAGAGTTATGGTACTTTCAAATTTTGCAAGTTTTTCGTGTACTACCCCCTTTGGATTTGAAGGATTTTTAAGATTCTTGGCTTGTTAGGATGATGGTTACCATAGTTTCGATAATATGTAAGCGTATAATTAGTTTTCGATCCCTACAAAAATTTCACAAACCCCCTTCAAAGCCAAAGGGAGTAGTACACGAAAAACTTGAAAAATTTGAAAGTACCATAACTCTTTCAAATGGTGCCTGATTTTTAAGATTCTTTGCTTGTTAAGATGATGGTTACCATATTTTCAAGAATATGTTGGCGTATAAGTAGTTTTCGATCGCTAAAAAAATTTCACAAACCCCCTTCAAATCCAAAGGGGTTAGTACACGA